>NC_092104.1:9143317-9360817 GCF_045679555.1 Salvelinus alpinus | reverse complement strand
AGGGACAGGGTGACAGAGGGACAGGGAGACAGAGGGACAGGGAGACAGAGGGACAGTGAGACAGAGGGACAGTGAGACAGAGGGACAGTGAGACAGAGGGACAGGGAGACAGAGGGACAGGGTGACAGAGGGACAGGGAGACAGAGGGACAGGGAGACAGAGGGACAGGGAGACAGAGGGACAGGGAGACAGAGGGACAGTGAGACATAGGGACAGGGAGACAGAGGGACAGGGAGACAGAGGGACAGGGAGACAGAGGGACAGGGAGACAGAGGGACAGGGAGACAGAGGGACAGGGAGACAGAGGGACAGGGAGACAGAGGGACAGTGAGACAGAGGGACAGGGAGACAGAGGGACAGGGAGACAGAGGGACAGGGAGACAGAGGGACAGGGAGACAGAGGGACAGGGAGAAGGAATGTGTGTTCTGGGATACATCAGCTGTTACTATAAGCTATAACTATGAGTTTACTAGGATACATCAGCTGTTGAGCTTTTAGAATTTGTATCTCTGGACGTCACCAGCACAGTATGTATTTGTGTATAGATTTGAATCAAACTCTTTTTAATCAGAGATTGTGTAACAGCCTTATTCTAAAATGTATTAAATATATTTTTTCCCTCATCAATCTACATACAATACCCCATAATAACATAGAGAAAACAGGTTTTTATAAATGTTTGCAAATTTATTGGAAATACAATACAGAAAAACCTTATTTACATAAGTATTCAGACCCTTTGCTATGAAACTTGAAATTGAGCTCAGGTGCATCCTGTTTCCATTGATCATCCTTGAGATGTTTCTACAACTTGATTGGAATCCACCTTTGGTAAATTCAATTGATTGGACATGATTTGGAAAGGCACACACCTTTGGAAAGGTCCCACAGTTGACAGTGCATGTCAGAGCAAAAACCAAGCCATGAGATCAAAGGAATTGTCTGTAGAGCTCTGAGACAGGATTGTGTCGAAGCACAGATCTGAGGAAGAATAACAAAACATTGTCTACAGCATCGAATGTCCCCAAGAACACAGTGGCCTCCATCATTCTTAAACGGAAGAAGTTTGGAACCACCTAGACTCTTCCTAGAGCTGGCCGCCCAGCCAAACTGAGCAATCGTGGGATGAGGGCCTTGGTCAGGGAGGTGACCAAGAGCCTGATGGTCACTCTGACAGAGCTCCAGAGTTCCTCTGTGGAGATGGGAGAACCTTCCAGAAGGACAACCATCTCTGCAGCACTCCACAAATCAGGCCTTTATGGTAGAGTGGTCAGATGGAAGCCACTCCTCAGTAAAAGGCACAAGACAGCCCACTTGGAGTATGCCAAAAGATTCTCTGGTCTGATGAAACCAAGATTTAAATTTGTCCTCAATGCCAAGCGTCACGTCTGGAGGAAACCTGGCACCATCCCTACAGTGAAGCATGGTGGTGGCAGCATCATGCTGTGGGGATGTTTTTCAGAGGCAGGGACTGGGAGACTAATCGGGATCAAGGGAAAAATGAACAGAGCAAAGTGCAGAGAGATCCTTGATGAAAACCTGCTCCAGCGCGCTCAGGACCTCAGACTGGGGCGAAGGTTCACCTTCCAACAGGACAACGACCCTAAGCACACAGCCAAAACTACGCAGGAGTGGCTTTGGGAGAAGTCTCTGAATGTCTTTGAGTGGCCCATTCAGAGCCTGGAACCCGATCGAACATCTCTGGAGAAACCTGAAAATAGCTGTGCTGTGACGCTCCCAATCCAGCTTGACAGAGCTTGAGAGGATCTGCAGAGAAGAATGGGAGAAACTCCCCAAATACAGGTGTGCCACGCTTGTAGTGTCATACCCAAGATGACTCAAGGCTGTAATTGCTGCTAAAGGTGCTTAAACAAAGTACTGAGCAAAGGGTCTGAATACTTATGTAAATGTGATATTTATGTTTTTTTATTTGTAATAAAATCTCTAAAAACCTGTTTTTTGCTTTGACATTATTGGTATTGTGTGTAGATTAATCCATTTTAGAATAAGACTGTAACATAACAAAATGTGGTAAAAGTCAAGGGGTCTGAATACTTTCCGACTTCAACTGTATATATCTGGAATAACAAGTTGGCAGCCGGCCTCAATAACAAAGTTGTTTTTTTCAAAGTCAGAACGGAAAGGGGGGTGGGGGAAGAAAGAAAGAAAGAAAGAAAGAAAGGAGGGAAGGAAGGAGAGGAGACTGCTGGCTTGTTGTCGTCGATGGCCGACCTCGCCCCGGACACATTACAATGGCATTTAGCAGATTGGGAACACCATTGATTTATACTGCAGCCTGCCACACACACACACACACACACACACACACACACACACACACACACACACACACACACACACACACACACACACACACACACACACACACACACACACACACACACACACACACACACACACACACACACACACACACACACACACACAGAGACGCACACACACAGACACACACACACACACACACACACACACACACACACACACACACACACACACACACACACACACACACACACACACACACACACACACACACACACACACACACACACACACACACACACACACACACACACACACACACGTTGCATCCACTGACTAATGCGGTCCGGAGAAGGCAGAGCAGGGTGGGGACTGACTAATGCGGTCCTGAGAAGGCAGAGCAGAGCAGGGTGGGGACTGACTAATGCGGTCCTGAGAAGGCAGAGCAGAGCAGGGTGGGGACTGACTAATGCGGTCCGGAGAAGGCAGAGCAGGGTGGGGACTGACTAATGCGGTCCGGAGAAGGCAGAGCAGAGTGGGGACTGACTAATGCGGTCTGGAGAAGGCAGAGCAGAGTGGGGACTGACTCATGCGGTCCTGAGAAGGCAGAGGAGAGGAGAGTGGGGACTGACTCATGCGGTCCTGAGAAGGCAGAGGAGAGTGGGGACTGACTCATGCGGTCCTGAGAAGGCAGAGGAGAGGAGAGTGGGGACTGACTCATGCGGTCCTGAGAAGGCAGAGGAGAGGAGAGTGGGGACTGACTCATGCGGTCCTGAGAAGGCAGAGGAGAGTGGGGACTGACTCATGCGGTCCTGAGAAGGCAGAGGAAAGTGGGGACGCTTTTTAAGGTTGGGGTAAGTGTGAGGGGTGCTAAGGTTAGACACGGGGTTAGCGAAACACCATCCAGAACCTTTCAACATCTTCCGGCTGTATATACTCTCACACTGCCAATCAAATACAAACCCACCAAATACAACCCCGCCTGATGGCCAAAATCCTGAACTATCCCTTTAACTCTCACCGTAACCAATTTCCAGCCTCCTGGTTGGTCCGAATGCACTTCATCTTTTTGCCCAGGACTGCATAATCTCCTTTTCTCTCTTTCCCTTTATTTTGCTCTGTCTCTCTCTCTCTCTCCCTTTCTCTCTCTCTCTCTCTCTCTCTCTCTCTCTCTCTCTCTCTCTCTCTCTCTCTCTCTCTCTCTCTCTCTCTCCCTTTCTCTCTCTCTCTCTCCCTTTCTCTCTCCAGCTCCCCTCCTTCCCTCCAATAGAGAGGAGATGAAAGGCAGGGTGAATCTCTGATGGCTGCCAAAGCGCTCTGTGCTCCTCTACTCTCCCCTAGGGATCACACAGCCATCTATATATCCTACTTAATTAGCACATCCCAAATACCCGACACCCTGTGCTGCGTTGCAGAGCAGGCAGACCACATCAACCAACACCTCGCTGCATTCACATTTACTGTACAGAGAGAGGACAGAACCCTGGGGTTTATCTGATCTGAGGTCTGCTGCAGTGTGGTGTTCTGTTCTGAGCTCATTGTTGGTTTTCAAAACGCCTGACAGCGTAAAAACACAACATGCAGCTTCATCCCCTTTTTCTGTGACAGTGTCTGTTGATTTGACCTGTCCTACTGTGTATAGACAGTGTCTGTTGATTTGACCTGTCCTACTGTGTATAGACAGTGTCTGTTGATTTGACCTGTCCTACTGTGTATAGACAGTGTCTGTTGATTTGACCTGTCCTACGGTGTATAGACAGTGTCTGTTGATTTGACCTGTCCTACTGTGTATAGACAGTGTCTGTTGATTTGACCTGTCCTACTGTGTATAGACAGCATCTGTTGATTTGACCTGTCCTACTGTGTATAGACATTGTCTGTTGATTTGACCTGTCCTACTGTGTATAGACAGTGTCTGTTTATTTGACCTGTCCTACTGTGTATAGACAGTGTCTGTTGATTTGACCTGTCCTACTGTGTATAGACAGTGTCTGTTGATTTGACCTGTCCTACTGTGTATAGACAGTGTCTGTTGATTTGACCTGTCCTACTGTGTATAGACAGTGTCTGTTGATTTGAGCTGTCCTACTGTGTATAGACAGTGTCTGTTGATTTGACCTGTCCTACTGTGTATAGACAGTGTCTGTTGATTTGACCTGTCCTACTGTGTATAGACAGTGTCTGTTGATTTGACCTGTCCTACTGTGTATAGACAGCATCTGTTGATTTGACCTGTCCTACTGTGTATAGACAGTGTCTGTTGATTTGACCTGTCCTACTGTGTATAGACAGTGTCTGTTGATTTGACCTGTCCTACTGTGTATAGACAGTGTCTGTTGATTTGAGCTGTCCTACTGTGTATAGACAGTGTCTGTTGATTTGACCTGTCCTACTGTGTATAGACATTGTCTGTTGATTTGACCTGTCCTACTGTGTATAGACAGTGTCTGTTGATTTGAGCTGTCCTACTGTGTATAGACAGTGTCTGTTGATTTGACCTGTCCTACTGTGTATAGACAGTGTCTGTTGATTTGAGCTGTCCTACTGTGTATAGACAGTGTCTGTTGATTTGACCTGTCCTACTGTGTATAGACAGTGTCTTTTGATTTGAGCTGTCCTACTGTGTATAGACAGTGTCTGTTGATTTGACCTGTCCTACTGTGTATAGACATTGTCTGTTGATTTGACCTGTCCTACTGTGTATAGACAGTGTCTGTTGATTTGACCTGTCCTACTGTGTATATACATTGTCTGTTGATTTGACCTGTCCTACTGTGTATAGACAGTGTCTGTTGATTTGACCTGTCCTACTGTGTATAGACAGTGTCTGTTGATTTGACCTGTCCTACTGTGTATAGACATAGTCTGTTGATTTGACCTGTCCTACTGTGTATAGACAGTGTATGTTGATTTGACCTGTCCTACTGTGTATAGACAGTGTCTGTTGATTTGACCTGTCCTACTGTGTATAGACAGTGTCTGTTGATTTGACCTGTCCTACTGTGTATAGACAGTGTCTGTTGATTTGACCTGTCCTACTGTGTATAGACAGTGTCTTTCCCTCACAAGTCGGACAACGTCTCTCTCATGTAACATATTACCATGTTTGTATGATCTATTTCTTTCTGTTTGGTTTATTAGTCATCAGTGTTGTGTTGTGTGAGGCTCTACATATTAAACACCCTCTAATTATTTATGAAAAGCCACCACCCATTAATGATGTAAGTCACACACACACACACACACACACACACACACACACACACACACACACACACACAACACACACACACACACACACACACACACACACACACACACACACACACACACACATCCGTGCGCACTCACACGCACTGGTTGCTCTGATGAAGGTTGACTGATCGAAAGCTCGGCCACAATGAAGCACATTTGAATGTGACTGAAAGTGTACAGACACTATTTACTGTTTCTCCAAAAGTACCATTTAAAAATAACACATTCAGTTCAATGGTGCATCACATTGAATTCATTATGCATGTAAACAGTAATACCAGGTGATTTACACTTTCACCTGGGAGATTTATAAATACATGGCTTATCTAATGTTTCTCACAGAGATATTCTATATTTTCAGGATATGATTTATTGTAGATTAGAATCCCCAAACTTCCTGTGCTGCGCTGCAGGGAGACAAAACACATCAACTAACACAACGCCACACTAATCAGGATGTGATTTAATGTTTCCCACACAGATATTCTATATTTCAGGATATGGTTTATGTATTTAATGTACCCTCCAGTATTGTCTGAGCTCTCCTTTCATGTCCTCTTCTAACCTCTAGAGGTCACCAACACAGTACAACACACAGTAGCCAGTCAGACATTTACTTACCCACAGCTAGCACAGAGGATGTATTTGAGAGAGAGATGTCTGTCTCTCTCTTATTAACGCAGCAGACTCCTAGGATATCTGTCAAACACGACCAGTCAACACAGACTAGCTTATTGCTCTCTCTTAGAGAGGCAGACAAACACACACACACACACACACACACACACACACACACACACACACACACACACACACACACACACACACACACACACACACACACACACACACACACACACACACACACAGTTCAGTGTGTGTACTGTTGATGTTTGTATTGCATGGGTGTTGTGTTGTATTCTCTACTCTCTCTGTGTTGGACACTTCGGTGTGAAAGTGACAGGAAAGGTCATTGGAGTTCCCTTGATAGTTGACCTACACAACCGTTCAAAAGTTTGGGGTCACTTAGAAATGTATTTGTTTTTGAAAGAAAAGCACTTTTTATGTCCATTAAAATCACATCAGATTGATCAGAAATACAGTGTAGACATTGTTAATGTTGTAAATGACTATTGTAGCTGGAAACGGCTGATTTTTAATGGAATATCTACATAGGCGTACAGAGGCACATTAATCAGAAACCATCACTCCTGTGTTCCAACGGCATGTTGTGTTAGCTAATCCAAATTTATCATTTTAAAAGGCTAATTGATCATTAGAGAACCCTTTCGCAATTATGTTAGCACACCTGAAAACTGTTGTTCTGATTAAAGAAGCAATTAAACTGGCCTTCTTTAGACTAGTTGAGTATCTGGAGTATCAGCATTTGTGGGTACGATTACAGGAACTCTGCCTAGAAGGCCAGCATCCCGGAGTCGCCTCTTCACTGTTGACGTTGAGACTGGTGTTTTGCAGGTACTACTTAACGAAGCTGCCAGTTGAGGACTTGTGAGGTGTCTGTTTCTCAAACTAAGCACTCTAATGTACTTGTCCTCTTACTCAGTTGTGCACCGGGGCCTCCCACTCCTCTTTCTATTCTGGTTAGAGCCAGTTTGGGCTGTTCTGTGAAGGGAGTAGTACACAGTGTTGTATGACATCTTCAGTTTCTTTTGCAATTTCTCGCATGGAATAGCCTTCATTTCTCAGAACAAGAATAGACTGGCGAGTTTCAGAAGAAAGGTCTTTGTTTCTGGCCATTTTGAGCCTGTAATCGAACCCACAAATGCTGATGCTCCAGATGATCAACTAGTCTCCCTTTCTGTCTCTGTCTCTGTCTCTATTTTTCTCTCTCTCTCTGTCTCTCTCTGTCTGTCTCTCTTTCTGTCTCTCTCTCGGTCTCTCTCTCTTTCTCTCTCTCTCTCTCTCTCTCTCTCTCTCTCTCTCTCTCTCAATTCAATTCAATTCAATTCGCTTTATTGGCATGACGTATCAATGTACATATTGCCAAAGCTTATTTAGGATATTTACTATATAAAAATGAATAAAAATGAGAATCAAAATTGTCAACAGGACAACATTGACAACAATAACCAAGGGTCAAAATAACCATACATTCAACAATAACAATGAGCATACAGTAGAGGACATGTGCAGGTTGATTGGTCTGTCAGACACTGTCCCTCAACGTATGGCAGGCAGCAATGTAGTGCGCTGCCAACCCACAGCTCTCTGCGTCCTCCCCCAACAGGACGGGTAGCCTATCCTCATCAGAGAGGTCTTTGAAACCTTGAATTAGGGTTTCAAATTTGGGAAAATTACACTCTAATTGTTTTATATTTTTGACATTTTGTCAGGAAATGCAGCTCCGTCTCAGGTTCTGCTGTTGTGCTGTGGTTGGTCTCTCTCTCTCTCTCAATTCAATTCAATTCAAGGGGCTTTATTGGCATGGGAAACATATGTTAACATTGCCAAAGCAAGTGATTTAGATAAAATACAAAAGTGAAATAAACAATAAAAATGAACAGTAAACATTACACTCACAGAAGTTCCAAAAGAATAAAGACATTACAAATGTCATATTATGTATATATACAGTGTTGTAACGATATACAAATGGTTAAAGTACAAAAGGGAAAATAAATAAGCATAAATATGGGTTGTATTTACAATGGTGTTTGTTCTTCACTGGTTGACCTTTTCTCGTGGCAACAGGTCACAAATCTTTCTGCTGTGATGGCACACTGTGGTATTTCACCCAGAAGAAATACTGTGAGTTTGTCAAAATCGGGTTTGTTTTCTAATTCTTTGTGGATCTGTGTAATCTGAGGGGAATATGTGTCTCTAATATGGTCATACATTTGGCAGAAGGTGAGGAAGTGCAGCTCAGTTTCCACCTCATTTTGTGGGCAGTGTGCACATAGCCTGTCTTCTCTTGAGAGCCAGGTCTGCCTACGGCAGCCTTTCTCAATAGCAAGGCTATGCTCACTGAGTCTGTACATAGTCAAAGCTTTCCTTAAATTTGGGTCAATCACAGTGGTCAGGTATTCTGTCACTGTTTACTCTCTGTTTAGGGCCAAATAGAATTCTAGTTTGCTCTGTTTTTTTGTTAATTCTTTCCAATGTGTCAAGTAATTATCTTTTTGTTTTCTCATGATTTGGTTGGGTCTAATTGTGTTGCTGTCCTGGGGCTGTCAGAGTCGCGTGTATAGGTGGCAGGGAAGTCAGGCGCAGGAGAGTCAAACGGAGTGTAAAATGGAGTCTTTTAATGAATGTCCCAGTAACATGCTCCATAACACTCATAAGAAAAGAACATAAACAAATATGGGTACGAAGACCCGGGGCCTGTTGCACAAAACTAGGATAAGGGATTAAGCCAGGATATCTTGGTGATCCTGGCTCAATTGATCCGTAATCCGGTTGCACTAAAGATGGATAGGGGGCAGGAGGATATGTTATGGTATAAATTACCATGGAGATTTATTCTGTGGAGCTAGCCTGCTCCAGACCAGGCTAAATTCCAGGATCTATTTAATCTCATCCCTAATGTCAGTCAGCAGTCACCACAAATGGAAACCAATAGTTATTTCACTGCTCACTATACATTGTTATCACATATAACTAGACCCACTGTTATTATTTAAACGTTTGTGATCATTAATTTCAATGATTTTGGATAAAAAATGATTTTTAGATGATGTTGCTATCATTAGATAATTTACAGTTTCCCATAGACTATAAGGCTATATATAAAATGATAGAATATTAGGGCCACAGAGGGGAAAAAAACACAAGTCATAATATTGTAACCAGTTGTTTTAAAGGAGGACAGTTGTTAAAATGACAGATGTGGGGCATTTCGTGAAATTGTACTTCAGTATGGTTTCATAAACAAAGACATGCTGATGTGCCAGAATATTAAGTATCACATTGTCATGTATCAAAACTGTAAAAACAATATGTAGCTTTTCTGCAGAAAGAACCAGCCTCATAAATTTATGACTTTATCCTTTTTCTTCAGTGTGGCCCTAGTACTCTGTCATATAAACAAATACACATTCCATATGAATATAAAAACACAATGTGTAACATTATGTTCCTTTATTGAATAAGGACAAAACAAAGCAGGTAAACCATCAGCTCCTTTCGAAACTGAAGTCACAGTGACTCTACAAGATGGAAAGCACAGAATCCAAGCATATTATACAAAATGATACATACACATTCAAAGGTCTGTATATAACACACCCTGCATGTCTGCACACTAAAATAAATGCAGGACAAATCCATACACATCAACTGAACAGACAAATGAATGGATGCAGTAGCCTCCCTGCAGCCTTGTATTACACACAGTATACCGCACAAACATCATAAGAGGCCAAATTCGTCAAAAAACGAACCCAAAAAAACCCAAATTCCTCTGCCACCGCAGGACATATTTAACCAAAATTGAAAGCACACATACTAACTAAAATAATTCAACACATATTGGTCCCTCAGCAGCCGACCACTGTCGTCATCAGGGAAGATTGCCGGATTGTCCCAGTCCATGGCTGGTGGCACTCTGGGGGCCCTCTCCTTCCTCAGGCAGGCCACATTGTGGAGGACAGCACAAGCCACAGTAATATCACATGCCCTAACAGGGCTGACCCTTAATTTGTGAAGGCAGTGAAAGCGTGCCTTCAGGAGGCCAAAGGTCATTTCAACTCTGGCCCTGGTCCTGGCATGGGCATGGTTGTAGGCCTGCTGTGCTTCCTGGGGGTCTGTGAAAGGTGTCAGGAGAAAAGGCTGGCAGCCATACCCCCTGTCTCCCAGCAACACACCAGAGAATTCACCTGTCAACACAAAATCTCATCATTACTACCTCATAAACACAGTGATATTCTTGACACAGCCATGATGGTTATAAATAGGGGTTGTGTGGCTTACCTTGTGATAGGCACTGATAGATTTCAGAGGCCCGAAAGATTCTGGAGTCATGGACTGAGCCAGGCCATTTTGCCACAACATTGCTGATCACACAGTCAGCATTGCAGACCATCTGAAATCATAAGATGAGGAATATTACACCAATCAATGCACATCACTGGCAATGCAGAGTGTTCGTCAATGGACAATATCAAAAAGTTATGTTCACCTGAACATTAATGCTGTGAAAGGATTTCCTATTCACAAAATCGGCCTCATGGGCACCTGAGGGGGCTTTTATCCTTATGTGTGTGCAGTCCACTGCACCAATGACATTGGGGAAACCTGTCACACAAAGTAATGAGTATCCTACTATGTGTTAACAGTTGTCCTGTAATTTGTAGATCCTCTTACCTGCAATCCTATAGAACTCCTCTTTGATGTCACAGAGTCTTCTGTGGCCAGGGAAGGAGATGAAGACATCTGCTAATGCTTTGATAGCCAGACACACACTCCTTATTGTGCGGCAAATTGTGGCCTTGTTCAGCTGTTCTGCATCCCCCACTGAGTACAGGAAGGCTCCACTAGCAAAAAAGCGCAAGGCCACACAAACCATTTGCTCCACACTCAGTGCATGGCTCCGTGCAGTGCGGTGCTTAATCCTGGGACCCAGTAGTCTGCATAGATACCTGATGCCATCTGCAGAAAACCTGTATCTTTCATATAGATGGTCATCAGGGAAGGCCAGTGGGTCCAACCGGTCCCTGAAGACCCTTTCTCGCCTGAAGGCTCTCCTCAGCACAAGTGCTTCTTCATCCACCACATCTCGCACGAATGGGCATGCCATTGTCAGAGCAGAAAGGAACACACAATTTTGGGCCTTCATATAGGCTAGTGGCCACACCTGGTGCTGGGGGGGTGGGCAAAAGAGGGCGATGCCTTATAACGATGACTTGGTTGTACTGATTGCTGGGAAAATTAAAAAAACCTTAGAAAGATGCCACCGTCCTGTGTGCTCACAATAAGAGCTCATATGTCATGGCTCACTTGACTTTACGAGAATATACCTAATTTTTATTTTGAGCTGTGTCATCTTCTTGGAGCTGGGGGAGGAAAGAAAGATAATGATTAATACATTTGTGTTACAGTTAGCATACAGTGTACATTGAAGGCATATCTCACCTCCCTCTCAAGTTTTTTTATTTCAAGGTCCAGTTTCCTAATTGTCCTCTTTTTTATTTCGGACTCCAGTGCAAGATTTTCCATCTTTTTCTTCTTGTACTGAATGTCTATGTCTGCCAGTTCTATTTGGCGCCGGAGGTGGTTGCCATACAACTTTCTGATAGCTTGTGAGCTCTGTGAACACAATACAATTAGCGCAGCTGGAATTTGGCAGGATGTGGTGTCCTTTTATTAATACGCACTATGTTGCCAGGCTGGTTTTCCCACTGTATAGCATCTGGGTCCTGTAAAAGAAATTAGATTTTTTGATTTTGATGAGGACTCCTCACCATTGTAGAGTAAATAGTACTTTCACAGTCTTAACATGATACCTCATGCCTTCTGGAATCCAGAGAGATGGTCTCCTCCTCATCATCGTCTCCATCATGTGCTGTTGCTGCTGCACTGGGGCCTTCACCCTATCACATTTAATCGGATTCATATTGAAGCTAGTAGACAAGACATGCCAGGCCTACAGTATGCCTTTGATGGAGTACTCACTGGATCAGCATCGTCTGGTGCTTGTGCTGGTGGCTCTAACAGGAACACAGTGCTGCCAGACACTGCAAGGCAATAGGTAAACCAAAGTCAGACAGTCCAAATTGATTCAATATGAATGTGGTTGTATCCCATGTAGAGATGGAAGGACATACCTTGAATGAAGCGGGTGGCATCTTGGGAGGAACCTATGCTCGTCTCTTTCCCCCCAGGGATCCCCTCTAAGACGGGCCTGCCTTTATTTAGCTCCAAGGCCATGTCCTCTGCTGGGGTAAAGTCAGCCTTTGGTGACCCACCACCCGTGCCTTGTCTGTGGGTATTCTTTTTCACTGCTAAAACAGTACAGACAATGTGTGAGCAGGCACCTTCTGGGTACAATATATGCTTGTGCTTTGTTAAATATTAGTCAGGGACCATACCATTCTGCAGAATGTTCTTGTATTTGATTTTGACCTGCTGCCATGTCCGTTTTGGCCCGTTCATGTTTAATCTACACACACACACACACACACACACACACACACACACACATTTAATGGAGTCACACTGCAAAAAATTACTTGGTATTTTTGTCTTGTTTTCAGTAAAAATATCAAAAAATTTATCATAGCTTTATACAGTGTGATGGAGTTACTTTACACAATTTCACTCATATCTGCAGTGCATTTCAATTAAAAATTTAACCGTTTCATAATTACAGTACAACTGCATTTTTGGAGATGTGAATTAAATATTTGAATTGTAATTGTGATGTTTCAGCGGAGCGGTGAGTGTGTAATTGTGCACTACTTACGCATTCAGGCGGTCTGCAATACTTTGCCACGCTTTTTCTCTTTGCTTTATCACTGTGGCGGTGTTGCCTTTCTTCTTAATTATATCTTTTACCTCCTCGTATGCCTCCATGAGGATTTGTGCTTCCGACGGGGAAAAGTACGCGGCTCTAGTTGCCATGGTAAATCAGTTAATCTGTGATCTGTGGCGGGGTCTATTTGAGTGAGCCGTGAGCGCGCACCTATCCAGGATTGGTTTCACCTGGCTTAATGAATCCGTGTCTGCTCATCCTGGCTTGGTCTTTGTGCAACCAATTAAGCCTGGACGCACATGTTTTGGCTTCATTGAGCTCAGCTGAGTCATTTATCCCGGATGTCTTAATTCTACTTTTGTGCAACAGGCCCCCGTTGCGCACCTATACACATAAACACAACACTAACAATAAACAATCTCTGACAAAGACATGAGGGGAAACAGAGGGTTAAATACACAACAGGTAATGGATGGGATTGAAAACAGGTGTGTGGGAAGACAAGACAAAACCAATGGAAAATGAAAAATGGATTGATGATGGCTAGAAGACCGGTGACGTCGACCGCCGAGCACCGCCCGAACAAGGAGAGGCAACGACTTCGGTAGAAGTCGTGACAGGGGCTCTGTGGGGTGGGGTGTGTTTGTGTTTGTGAACAGAGCACCAGGACCAGTTTGCTTAGGGGACTCTTCTCCAGGTTCATCTCTCTGTAGGTGATGGCTTTGTTATTGGAGGTTTGGGAATCACTTCCTTTTAGTTGGTTGTAGAATTTAACAGCTCTTTTCTGGATTTTGATCATTAGCGGGTATCGGCCACATTCTGCTCTGCATGCATTATTTGGTGTTCTACGTTTTCTATGTTCTATGTTCTACGTTTTTGCAGAATTCTGCATGCAGTCTCAATTTGGTGTTTGTCCCATTTTGTGAATTCTTGGTTGGTGAGCGGACCCCAGACCTCACAACCATAAAGGGCAATGGGTTCTATAACTGATTCAAGTATTTTTAGCCAGATCCTAATTGGTATGTCGAATTTTATGTTCCTTTTGATGGCATATAAAGCCCTTCTTGCCTTGTCTCTCAGATCGTTCACAGCTTTGTGGAAGTTACCTGTGGCGCTGATGTTTAGGGCAAGGTATGTATAGTTTTTTGTGTGCTCTAGGGCAACGGTGTCTAGATGGAATTTGTATTTGTGGTCCTGGCGACTGGACCTTTTTCGAAACACCATTATTTTGGTATTACTGAGATTTACTGTCAGGGCCCGGGTCTGACAGAATCTGTGCAGAAGATCTAGGTGCTGCTGTAGACCCTCCTTGGTTGGTGACAGAAGCACCAGATCATCAGTAAACAGTAGACATTTGACTTCAGATTCTAGTAGACTTTTCTAGTGCCCTCGCCAATTCGTTGATATATATGTTGAAGAGGGTGGGGCTTAAGCTGCATCTCTGTCTCACCCCACGACCCTGTGGGAAGAAATGTGTATGTTTTTTGCCTATTTTAACCGCACACTTGTTGTTTGTATACATGGATTTTATAATGTTGTATGTTTTTCCCCCAACACCACTTTCCATCAATTTGTATAGCAGACCTTCATGCCAAATTGAGTCGAAGGCTGTTTTGAAATCAACAAAGCATGAGAAGACTTTGCTTTTGTTTTGGTTTGTTTGTCAATTAGGGTGTGCAGGGTGAATACGTGGTCTGTCGTACGATAATTTGGTACATTGTTTTCACTGAGGAAATGTACGAGTCTGCTGTTAATGATAATGCAGAGGATTTCCCCACGGTTGCTGTTGACGCATATCCCACGGTAGTTATTGGGGTCAAATTTGTCTCCACTTTTGTGGATTGGGGTGATCAGTCGTTGGTTCCAAATATTGGGGAAGGTGCCAGAGCTGAGGATGATGTTAAAGAGTTTTAGTATAGCCAATTGGAATTTGTTGTCTGTATATTTGATCATTTCATTAAGGATACCATCAACTCCACAGGCCTTTTTGGGTTGGAGGGTTTTTATTTTGTCCTGTAGTTCATTCAAGGTAATTGGAGAATCCAGTGGGTTCTGGTAGTCTTTAATAGTTGATTCTAAGATGTGTAATTGATCATGTATATGTTTTTGCTGTTTGTTCTTTGTTATAGGGCCAAAAAGATTGGAGAAGTGGTTAACCCATACATCTCGACTTTGGATAGATAATTCTTCGTGTTGTTGTTTGTTTAGTGTTTTCCAATTTTCCCAGAAGTGGTTAGAGTCTATGGATTCTTCAATTACATTGAGCTGATTTCTGACGTGCTGTTCCTTCTATTTCCGTAGTGTATTTCTGTATAGTGTATTAGTGATTCACCATAGTGAAGGCGTAGACTCAGGTTTTCCGGGTCTCTGTTTTTGGTTGGACAGGTTTCTCAATTTCTTTCTTAGATTTTTGCATTCTTCATCAAACCATTTCTCATTGTTGTTCATTTTCTTCGGTTTTCTATTTGAGATTTTTTGATTTGATTGGGAAGCTGAGAGGTCAAATATACTATTAAGATTTTCTACTGCCAAGTGTACACCTTCACTATTACAGTGGAACGTTTTATCCAGGAAGTTGTCTAAAAGGGATTGGATTTGTTGTTGCCTAATTGTTTTTTGGTAGGTTTCCAAACTACCTTCCTTCCATCTACAGCGTTTCTTAATATTGCCTCATGATTGAGTTTTGCTCTGTTCAAGTAGACTGACTCTCTCTCTCTCACACACAAACACACACTTGCACACACCACCACGAACAGCACCATGACCGCCAACAGCACACCACACACACCCACTGGTTCCCCAGCTCAGCCCCACTGGCCACCCCCAGCCCTAGTGACCCCCAGCCCCGGCCCTGTGTTTAGCACCATCACCCCCCAGCCCCGGCCCTGTGTTTAGCACCATCACCCCCCAGCCCCGGCCCTGTGTATAGCACCATCACCCCCCAGCCCCGGCCTTGTGTTTAGCACCATCACCCCCCAGCCCCGGCCCTGTGTATAGCACCATCACCCCCCCAGCCCCGGCCCTGTGTATAGCACCATCACCCCCCCAGCCCCGGCCCTGTGTATAGCACCATCACCCCCCAGCCCTGTGTTTAGCACCATCACCCCCCAGCCCCGGCCCTGTGTATAGCACCATCACCCCCCAGCCCCGGCCCTGTGTATAGCACCATCACCCCCCAGCCCCAGCCCTGTGTATAGCACCATCACCCCCCAGCCCTGGCCCTGTGTATAGCACCATCACCCCCCAGCCCTGTGTTTAGCACCATCACCCCCCCAGCCCTGTGTTTAGCACCATCACCCCCCAGCCCTGTGTTTAGCACCATCACCCCCCAGCCCTGTGTTTAGCACCATCACCCCCCAGCCCTGTGTTTAGCACCATCACCCCCCAGCCCTGTGTTTAGCACCATCACCCCCCAGCCCTGTGTTTAGCACCATCACCCCCCAGCCCTGTGTTTAGCACCATCACCCCCCAGCCCTGTGTTTAGCACCATCACCCCCCAGCCCCGGCCCTGTGTTTAGCACCATCACCCCCCAGCCCCGGGCCTGTGTTTAGCACCATCACCCCCCAGCCCTGTGTTTAGCACCATCACCCCCCAGCCCTGTGTTTAGCACCATCACCCCCCAGCCCTGTGTTTAGCACCATCACCCCCCAGCCCTGTGTTTAGCACCATCACCCACCAGCCCTGTGTTTAGCACCATCACCCCCCAGCCCTGTGTTTAGCACCATCACCCCCCAGCCCTGTGTTTAGCACCATCACCCCCCAGCCCTGTGTTTAGCACCACCACCCCCCAGCCCCGGCACTGTGTTTAGCACCACCACCCCCCAGCCCCGGCCCTGTGTATAGCTCCATCACCCCCCAGCCACGGCCCTGTGTTTAGCACCACCACCCCCCAGCCCCGGCCCTGTGTATAGCACCATCACCCCCCCAGCCCCGGCCCTGTGTATAGCACCATCACCCCCCAGCCCCGGCCCTGTGTATAGCACCATCACCCCCCAGCCACGGCCCTGTGTATAGCACCATCACCCCCCAGCCCCGGCCCTGTGTATAGCACCATCACCCCCCAGCCCCGGCCCTGTGTATGTAACAGAGTAACGCTAATGGGAAGTGAGGGAGACCTCATGCGGAACAGAGAAGGTTAGAGGGCTAACCGGAGTTCTCTGCCTGGCTCTGGGAGGGCGGTGGTCACACGAGGGACGTGCTGGCTGGTGACAATGACAACAAGGCTCCCTACTCGTGATCAAGCTAAACCGTGGGACGTCCCAACTCTGACGTTGCCTCATTTCAGTTTACATTTTAAACGGTTAGGGTTAAGGTTAGGGTTAGGGTTAAGGTTAAGGTTAGGGTTAGGGTTAAGGTTAGGGTTAAGGTTAGGGTTAGGGTTAAGGTTAGGGTTAAGGTTAGGGTTAGGGTTAAGGTTAGGGTTAAGGTTAGGGTTAAGGTTAGGGCTAGGGCTAGGGCTAGGGCTAGGGTTAAGGTTAAGGTTAAGGTTAAGGTTAAGGTTAGGGTTAAGGTTAGAGTTAGGGCTAGGGTTAAGGTTAGGGTTAGGGTTAGGGTTAGGGTTAAGGTTAGGGCTAGGGCTAGGGCTAGGGCTAGGGCTAGGGTTAAGGCTAGGGTTAAGGTTAGAGTTAGGGTTAGGGTTAGGGTTAAGGTTAGGGCTAGGGTTAAGGTTAGGGTTAAGGTTAGGGTTAAGGTTAGGGTTAGGGTTAGGGTTAAGGTTAGGGTTAAGGTTAGGGTTAAGGTTAGGGTTAAGGTTAGGGTTAGGGTTAAGGTTAGGGTTAATGTTAGGGTTAATGTTAGGGTTAGGGTTAAGGTTAGGGTTAAGGTTAGGGTTAGGGTTAAGGTTAGGGTTAGGGTTAAGATTAGGGTTACTATGTTGACATTTTAGTCATTTAGCACACGCTCTAATCCAGAGCCACTGACAGTTAGTGCATTCATCTTGAGCAGGGACGTCCCAAGGATTCCGAATAACACTAACCATCTTCCAATACGGGAGAAACTTCCCTGCTGTCTCTATGAACTTCCTGGCCTTCAGTCCCAGCCTCAGCCACAACACCTGCCTGGCCCTGCCTGCACTGGGATTACACTGTGCCTGGTAAAACATGTGACGCATGCTTGGACTTTGGTATGCGTGGCTGTGTTTAGGCTCCTTTACTTTAAATCATGTATATGTTTTGCTGACGCTATTATCTGGGGCAGGCAACCTGTGCTCCTATAGTTAAACGTTGTCATCCATTTCTACTGTCAGATACTTTGACTGTAGCTATTCGGGAGGTATATGTTTTCTGGGACAGGGAAGCAGCAAGTCTGTAGGGATTTCTACCTGCAGGATTTGGTTGGGAGGAGGGGAGGGTTGGTTGCCAGGGTTTGTTAACACTTTAGGTCTCACAGACAGTCACCCACACACCTACACCTACTGTACAGTAGATCCCAGGGTTAGACAAGCATCACTCTGTCTGCCCCCTTCAATTACCTATAGCTCTCTTCAAACCTCTCTCTCCCTTTCCCTCTCTCTCTCTTTATCTTCCCCTCTCTCTCTCCCTCTCTCCCCCTCTCTCTCTTCCTCTCTTCGACCCTGTCCCCCCCTCTCTCTCTCTCTCTGTCTCTCCCTCTCAATTCAATTCAATTCAAGGGGCTATATTGGCATGGTAAACATATGTTAACATTGCCAAAGCAAGTGAAATAGATAATAAATAAAAGTTAAATAAACAAACAATCAAAAATGAACAATAAACATTACACTCACAAAAGTTCCAAACGATTAGAGACTTTTGAAATGTTATATTATGGCTAGATAAAGTGTTGTAACGATGTGCAAATAGGTAAAGTACAAAAGGGAAAATAAATAAACATAAATATGGGTTGTTTTCACAATGGTGTTTGTTGGTTGCCCTTTTCTTGTGGCAACAGGTCACAAATCTTTTTGCTGTGATGGCACACTGTGGTATTTCACCCAATGGATATGGGAGTTTATCAAAATTGAATTTGTATTCAAAATTCTTTGGGTCAGTCACAGTGGTCAGGTATTCTGCCGCTGTGTACTCTCTGTTTAGGGCCAAATAGCATTCAAGTTTGCTCAATTTTTTTGTTAATTATTTCTAATGTGTCAAGCAATTATCTTGTTGTTTTCTCATGATTTGGTTGGGTCTAATTGTGTTGCTGTCCTGGGGCTCTGTGGGGTGTGTTTGTGTTTGTGAACAGAGCCTCAGGACCAGCTTGCTTAGAGGACTCTTCTCCAGGTTCATCTCTCTGTAGGTGAAGGCTTTGATATGGAAGGTTTGGGAATTGCTTCCTTTTAGGTGGTTGTAGAATTTAACAGCTTTTTTCTGGATCTCAAATATAAAATATATTTTGATTTAACACTTTTTTGGTTACTACATGATTCCATATGTGTTATTTCATAGTTTTGATGTCTTCACTATTATTCTACAATGTAGAAACTAGTTTAAAAAAAACTAGAATAAGTAGGTGTGTTCAATCATTTGACTGGTACTGTACATGTAGAAATGCACATGGACACACACACACACACACACACACACACACACATACAGTTGCAAAGCACCTTGACACCCTTATGGAGATAAATAACAGTTATTGAATCCAATGCCGACTTACTCGTCTGTTTAAAAGTATTGTCGCAGCCTTGCAGTCCTACCAAGGTGCATGAATCCTATAGAAGATATGGTAATTGTATAGGAGATATTCAAATTGTATAGGAGATATGCTAATTATATAGGAGATATTCAAATTGTATAGGAGATATGCTAATTGTATAGGACTTCTACATCTGCATTGCTTGCTGTTTGGGGTTTTAAGCTGGGTTTCTGTATAGCTCTTTGTGACATTGGCTGATGTAAAAAAAGGGCTTTATAAATAAATGTGATTGATTGATTTTGACTGGGATACCGCAAACAAAAAAACGTTCCTGAACTAACACTTGCGCTTGACTCCTCCCTGTTCCCGTGGGTCGTCAGTTGTGGAACCCTGGTATCAGAGATATTGTAATGGTATCAGAGATATTGTAATGGTATCAGAGATATTGTAATTGTACCGGAGATTCAGTGAATCCATTCTGGGGGGGAAAGGACAGTTCGATACAAGACTGCAGGCTGTCTCCCGCTCAGGATTTAAGTTTCCTCTGTTTTAATTCTGGATGTGTCGTTATAACACCGAAGCTACTGGAGATATGTCACTCGCTGTGTGCACCGAGGCACTATACTTTGTGCTAAAACGTCTATTTATAGAAACTCTGCAATCTGTGTATCACACTAGGCTTTCAAGGCCCCCAGTGAATTGATTTGATACAAGTGTACTGAACTTTAGAGAACATTTTAAAATCGATGAATCCATTCCGGAAGAATCCACACTGCCAGAGAGGGGTGGAGGAAAATAGTATCCGTACAAAATATATATAAACATTTTCTGTATCGGAAGACGATTACAGAAAATGGACTAATACATATCTCAGTTATTCTATCCGTTTGTAGATGCCCATTGAAGTTGATATAGAAACGGGTAGCATTAGTAGACCCCCCCCCCGTTTCGTCTCTGTATTCATAAAGTAGTCTGGCTGAGTTGAAAGTCGCTCCTCAATTGGCAAGAATGTTTCGGCTCCCACGGAAATCGCTTTAATAATTTTAAAGGAACACGGAGTCTGACGTCGGAGGAACTGCAGCGAGCTAGATGAATTTCTAGGATCACTGTCACAGGCCGTTTCATTTTAAAGACTAGGGTATATTTTAAGAGATACCAGTTCTTACAAGCCATAACAAGCCATAAAACACTTGTTTTTACGGATAACATAAAGCTACAGTGTTTCACAACTTCTCCAGAGCAGAATGCCTGTGAAAGGAATCGGGAAACTGGCTGCGTATCCAAGCAAAGGCGAACACGTCGGAGTAAGTCAACTGTAGTTTTTAACAGTATAGATTGCAACTTTTAGCCTAGCCCATCTCTGTATCGTTATGCGCTGCGTCACAGGAATATGCTGTCTGCTACAGTAATAAATGTTGGATGAGTTTTACGGCCAGTGGCTATAGGCTACCTTTACGGAGCAACCAATGGCGTTTAGAACCTTGTGAATTCACCTGTTGATTTTCGCCCTCCCGGCCAATAAGAATGACGCCTGAAGTATTTGGCCGAATATTTGCGTTTGTATTTGCACAGTTTAGATGCCTCAGTCAGGGGCTATATAATCATCTGTAGTTGACTATTCCTACTGTTAAACCATCTAGCCTATCTATTCCAAATGACAGCTATTGTAGGCAGCTGAGTTGAGGAGTGTGAATAGATTGTCAATTGTGTTTATTGCCTATTTAAACGTTTTTAAGAGTTAAAAAAAATCGTCATTCTGTTTGAAAAGTCGAACGCTCACTTTGTAAAATACCACTCTGACGCGGAGCGTTTACAGAATCGGTGCGCACATCGGAATTATGAGTAATGGAATGGCAAAGTAAGCCAATATTCCCAGACGTCCGGAGATTATGGTTATTTCCAATACCTAGCCTAACTAAGCATGCCGAAAATCATATCCACTTGTGTTTTTGTCAGGGAGAGAGTACACCACCTCATGGTACAAGATAAGAAGGCTAATATCATGGTATGTGTTATTGTCAATAAGACACATGAAGGATTTAAAGTAGTAGTTGTGATGTTGTATAAATCTCTATCTAGTTGAAATATTGTGTCAACAAATTCTATAATGGCTGAAGTCTCAACATCCCTCCCCTTGGCTGGTCAAGGCTGACCGCGTGCGTGCGTGTGTGTGCGCGCTCCGGTCTTTGTGTGTGTGGACGCACCCTGAAGGCTCTCTGCTTGGCTCATTACTGTCTGTCTGTCTGAGCCCAGCAGGGGAGGAGCTTAGGGCACACAGGATACTGGACATCATTACTGGGGCGAGGAGAGTTGGAGGTCTCGGGTATTACGTTTGTCTGTGTGTGCACACTTGTGTATATGTTGTTGAATAGCTGTATGCATTTACAGTAATATCTGTATGCATTTACAGTATATTTGTGTCTATTTCTCTCTCTGTGTGTGTGTGTGTGTGTGTGTGTGTGTGTGTGTGTGTGTGTGTGTGTGTGTGTAACGGGTTGAGGATGATCACATTGCTGACCTCATGACACCCAGCAGCTTCCCCACTTCAAATCCTCTCAACCCCAGCCATATGGTGTTAATTTACACAGCTACTGTATTCATTCAAATAAAACAGTTGAATGAATTAGTACTGATACACATCTTATTCATCAGTCTAGCATCATATTCATCAGTCTAGCGTCTTATTCATCGGTCTAGCGTCTTATTCATCGGTCTAGCGTCTTATTCATCGGTCTAGCGTCTTATTCATCGGTCTAGCGTCTTATTCATCAGTCTAGCGTCTTATTCATCAGTCTAGCGTCTTATTCATCAGTCTAGCGTCTTATTCATCAGTCTAGCGTCTTATTCATCAGTCTAGCGTCTTATTCATCAGTCTAGCGTCTTATTCAACTTTTGGATTACCTAAACTCAGTAACATAATCGGATTACTTTCAGTTACTTTTAGATTACTTTCCCCTTAAGAGGCGAAGGTTAGCATTCTTCGTCATGAATCTTGTTCTGGGGGCAGCTCTGCAATGGTCACAAAATAAATCTAACCTTAACCCTAACCTTAACCTTAACCATGCTGCTAACTCTAATGTCTAACCCTAACCTTAACCTTAACCATGCTGCTAACTCTAATGTCTAACCCTAACCTTAACCTTAACCATGCTGCTAACTCTAATGTCTAACCCTAACCTTAACCATGCTGCTAACTCTAATGTCTAACCCTAACCTTAACCTTAACCATGCTGCTAACTCTAATGTCTAACCCTAACCTTAAATTTGGACCAAAAAGCACAATTTTGTTTTAATACATTTTTACAATAAGCCAATTTTGACTGTTCTGCCACAGTCTCTGCCTCAAGGACAAGACTCACCCCAATACACATCAATCCGTTTGTTTAAATTTAAGCTATTATATAAAATACTTGCTACCAAAAGAATGCTCAATATATGAGATATTGAACATTCAGCCCTGTGCAGACTCTGCCATGAGGAAACAATCAATAGGACATCGTTTCTGGTACTGTCCATCGGTGGCTCGCTTTTGGAGTCCAGGAATGGTTGTTATGTCATAATATCAGGGTTTAGATGGACCTGCAAAATGTACTGTTAGGGGATCTGAAAAACCACGATCAGTCAGTAGGAAATATCATTATACAGTACTGTTGTGTCTTTACTATCATTAACTGAAGACCTTTAGTTTTTTATCAAAGATTCTCTGTAATTAGTATTACGCGATTAAACTGATTAATCATGTAACTGTAATTAACTAGGAAGTCGGGGCACCAAGGAAAATATTCAGATTACAAAGTTATAATTTTAATTTACTTTACCTCACGTTAGTCTCATTCCAAACGTCGTAAATTGTTGGTTATCTGCACGAACCCAGTCTTCACTATGAGTCATCCATACATCAATTGTCTTAAATCATTTATTTACTAACTAAGTAATTCACAGAAATGCATAAACAAAGTAAATATGGTTACAAGAAATGATAGGGGAATGTGCCCTAGTGGGCTAAACCGGCATGGCGGCTTGGTGGACAAAAGGGGAGTGGGGGTCAGATGAGAAGTCACTACAGAGTTGATAATTATAACAATTGAAATGCTAATCCTTTGCACGTGAACGCTCACTCATTCGCGAACAATTGCAATCAATATATATATTTACGCTCAGTGCGTCGTCGGGATCTCTGCTGAAAAGTTAGTTTCTGTTGGAGAGTTTCCTAAATGTCACATTTCACACACGCTCTTAACCACTAGGCTACCATAAATGTAGTTTTGTACTGTAATTGTAAGCAGACAACGAGAAAATTGCATTTGGAAAAGGTGACGTTTTTGCTGTGAGCCAACGCGGTAACCAAGGTAACCACAGGTTGTTTTTCCCCTCCACAGGCGAGCTAATACCGACTGAGACTATAGGCCTACTTTATGAGTGACTGTGGGTTTAAATGCATATTATAAACGGAGTGTGTATTTGTAACTATGTAGAACTGATCCCCCAGGGGAGAGAGATGGTCAGAGCAGACACGAGGGCGTGTGTTTCCGGCCGCCTTAGAGTGGAGCAGGTGGTCCCAGCAGTAATCCCCCAGAAGGCCTTGGCAGTTCTAATCTCTCGGGGGGCCGTTTTGGCTTTGACCAACACACACACACACACACACACACACACACACACACACACACACACACACACTGACCAGCCGGAAACACTCACACCCTATAATTAGGACACTCACACCCTATAATTAGGACACTCACAGACCAGATTATGTTGATTCCATCTTTCTAGTTTTCTAGATGAGCTTGCGTCAAGATTTAAAACTTAATGAAATAATATGTTATATTATATTATAGACCGTTTCTTATCAAGTCTTTGGTAACTCAGCAGAGTGCACAGATGGGGATGAACAGTACGTTTTGTAGACAGACAGTTTAGGAACAAATATAAAGTATATGAAATACCTGTTATGTCAGAATGTGTTCATTACTGCAGCATATATCCCTCTAGAGGTTATCAGGGGTCATGTAGTCTGATCTGACACACCCTTTCTACCACATCGCCGGGCCGAGGGCTCCTGAGTGACGCGGTGGTCTAAGGCACTGCATCTCAGTGCAAGAGGCGCACTATAGTACCTGGTTCGAATCCGGGCTGCATCACATCCGGCTGCAATTGGTAGTCCCATAGGGCGGCGCACAATTGGCCCAGCATCGTCTGGGCTTGGCCGGAGTAGGCTGTCATTGTAAATAAGAATTTGTTCTTAACTGACTTGCCTAGTTAAATAAAAAAATAATTCTCAGGGGGAGTGGACAGAGTTAAATATTCCACAGATTACCAAATGCCACCCTATTCCCTTAGTGCACTACTTTTGACCAGGGCTGGCACCCTATTCCCTTTATAGTGCACTACTTTTGATCAGGGTCTATAGGGTAGTAGTGTACTATGGAATAGGATTCTGTTTGGGACGCAATCCCTGTCAGACCACAGCCGAGACAGACCTTGTTCCAATACTAAGGAAGTGACAGACCACAGCTGAGACAGACCTTGTTCCAATACTAAGGAAGTGACAGACCACAGCCGAGACAGGTCTTGTTCCAATACTAAGGAAGTGTCAGACCACAGCCGAGACAGACCTTGTTCCAATACTAAGGAAGTGTCAGACCACAGCTGAGACAGACCTTGTTCCAATACTAAGGAAGTGACAGACCACAGCCGAGACAGGTCTTGTTCCAATACTAAGGAAGTGACAGACCACAGCTGAGACAGACCTTGTTCCAATACTAAGGAAGTGACAGACCACAGCTGACACAGACCTTGTTCCAATACTAAGGAAGTGTCAGACCACAGCTGAGACAGGTCTTGTTCCAATACTAAGGAAGTGTCAGACCACAGCTGAGACAGGTCTTGTTCCAATACTAAGGAAGTGACAGACCACAGCCGAGACAGACCTTGTTCCAATACTAAGGAAGTGACAGACCACAGCTGAGACAGACCTTGTTCCAATACTAAGGAAGTGACAGACCACAGCCGAGACAGGTCTTGTTCCAATACTAAGGAAGTGACAGACCACAGCCGAGACAGACCTTGTTCCAATACTAAGGAAGTGACAGACCACAGCTGAGACAGACCTTGTTCCAATACTAAGGAAGTGACAGACCACAGCTGAGACAGACCTTGTTCCAATACTAAGGAAGTGACAGACCACAGCTGAGACAGACCTTGTTCCAATACTAAGGAAGTGACAGACCACAGCTGAGACAGGTCTTGTTCCAATACTAAGGAAGTGACAGACCACAGCCAAGACAGACCTTGTTCCAATACTAAGGAAGTGACAGACCACAGCCGAGACAGGTCTTGTTCCAATACTAAGGAAGTGACAGACCACAGCTGAGACAGACCTTGTTCCAATACTAAGGAAGTGACAGACCACAGCTGAGACAGGTCTTGTTCCAATACTAAGGAAGTGACAGACCACAGCTGAGACAGACCTTGTTCCAATACTAAGGAAGTGACAGACCACAGCCAAGACAGACCTTGTTCCAATACTAAGGAAGTGACAGACCACAGCTGAGACAGACCTTGTTCCAATACTAAGGAAGTGACAGACCACAGCTGAGACAGACCTTGTTCCAATACTAAGGAAGTGACAGACCACAGCTGAGACAGACCTTGTTCCAATACTAAGGAAGTGACAGACCACAGCTGAGACAGACCTTGTTCCAATACTAAGGAAGTGACAGACCACAGCTGAGACAGACCTTGTTCCAGTACTAAGGAAGTGACAGACCACAGCTGAGACATGTCTTGTTCCAATACTAAGGAAGTGACAGACCACAGCCAAGACAGACCTTGTTCCAATACTAAGGAAGTGACAGACCACAGCCGAGACAGGTCTTGTTCCAATACTAAGGAAGTGACAGACCACAGCTGAGACAGACCTTGTTCCAATACTAAGGAAGTGACAGACCACAGCTGAGACAGACCTTGTTCCAATACTAAGGAAGTGACAGACCACAGCTGAGACAGGTCTTGTTCCAATACTAAGGAAGTGACAGACCACAGCTGAGACAGACCTTGTTCCAATACTAAGGAAGTGACAGACCACAGCTGAGACAGACCTTGTTCCAATACTAAGGAAGTGACAGACCACAGCTGAGACAGACCTTGTTCCAATACTAAGGAAGTGACAGACCACAGCCAAGACAGACCTTGTTCCAATACTAAGGAAGTGACAGACCACAGCTGAGACAGACCTTGTTCCAATACTAAGGAAGTGACAGACCACAGCTGAGACAGACCTTGTTCCAATACTAAGGAAGTGACAGACCACAGCCGAGACAGGTCTTGTTCCAATACTAAGGAAGTGACAGACCACAGCTGAGACAGACCTTGTTCCAATACTAAGGAAGTGACAGACCACAGCTGAGACAGACCTTGTTCCAGTACTAAGGAAGTGACAGACCACAGCTGAGACATGTCTTGTTCCAATACTAAGGAAGTGACAGACCACAGCCAAGACAGACCTTGTTCCAATACTAAGGAAGTGACAGACCACAGCCGAGACAGGTCTTGTTCCAATACTAAGGAAGTGACAGACCACAGCTGAGACAGACCTTGTTCCAATACTAAGGAAGTGACAGACCACAGCTGAGACAGACCTTGTTCCAATACTAAGGAAGTGACAGACCACAGCTGAGACAGGTCTTGTTCCAATACTAAGGAAGTGACAGACCACAGCTGAGACAGACCTTGTTCCAATACTAAGGAAGTGACAGACCACAGCTGAGACAGACCTTGTTCCAATACTAAGGAAGTGACAGACCACAGCTGAGACAGACCTTGTTCCAATACTAAGGAAGTGACAGACCACAGCCGAGACAGGTCTTGTTCCAATACTAAGGAAGTGACAGACCACAGCTGAGACAGACCTTGTTCCAATACTAAGGAAGTGACAGACCACAGCTGAGACAGACCTTGTTCCAGTACTAAGGAAGTGACAGACCACAGCTGAGACATGTCTTGTTCCAATACTAAGGAAGTGTCAGACCACAGCTGAGACAGACCTTGTTCCAATACTAAGGAAGTGACAGACCACAGCTGAGACAGACCTTGTTCCAATACTAAGGAAGTGACAGACCACAGCTGAGACAGACCTTGTTCCAATACTAAGGAAGTGACAGACCACAGCTGAGACAGACCTTGTTCCAATACTAAGGAAGTGACAGACCACAGCTGAGACAGACCTTGTTCCAATACTAAGGAAGTGACAGACCACAGCTGAGACAGACCTTGTTCCAATACTAAGGAAGTGACAGACCACAGCCGAGACAGACCTTGTTCCAATACTAAGGAAGTGACAGACCACAGCTGAGACAGACCTTGTTCCAGTACTAAGGAAGTGACAGACCACAGCTGAGACATGTCTTGTTCCAATACTAAGGAAGTGACAGACCACAGCCGAGACATGTCTTGTTCCAATACTAAGGAAGTGACAGACCACAGCTGAGACAGACCTTGTTCCAATACTAAGGAAGTGACAGACCACAGCCGAGACAGACCTTGTTCCAGTACTAAGGAAGTGACAGACCACAGCTGAGACATGTCTTGTTCCAATACTAAGGAAGTGTCAGACCACAGCTGAGACAGACCTTGTTCCAATACTAAGGAAGTGTCAGACCACAGCTGAGACAGGTCTTGTTCCAATACTAAGGAAGTGACAGACCACAGCCAAGACAGACCTTGTTCCAATACTAAGGAAGTGTCAGACCACAGCTGACACAGACCTTGTTCCAATACTAAGGAAGTGTCAGACCACAGCTGAGACAGGTCTTGTTCCAATACTAAGGAAGTGTCAGACCACAGCCGAGACAGACCTTGTTCCAATACTAAGGAAGTGACAGACCACAGCTGAGACAGACCTTGTTCCAATACTAAGGAAGTGTCAGACCACAGCTGAGACAGGTCTTGTTCCAATACTAAGGAAGTGACAGACCACAGCCGAGACAGGTCTTGTTCCAATACTAAGGAAGTGACAGACCACAGCTGAGACAGACCTTGTTCCAATACTAAGGAAGTGACAGACCACAGCTGAGACAGACCTTGTTCCAGTACTAAGGAAGTGACAGACCACAGCTGAGACATGTCTTGTTCCAATACTAAGGAAGTGACAGACCACAGCTGAGACAGACCTTGTTCCAGTACTAAGGAAGTGACAGACCACAGCTGAGACATGTCTTGTTCCAATACTAAGGAAGTGTCAGACCACAGCTGAGACAGACCTTGTTCCAATACTAAGGAAGTGTCAGACCACAGCTGAGACAGGTCTTGTTCCAATACTAAGGAAGTGACAGACCACAGCCGAGACATGTCTTGTTCCAATACTAAGGAAGTGACAGACCACAGCTGAGACAGACCTTGTTCCAATACTAAGGAAGTGTCAGACCACAGCTGACACAGACCTTGTTCCAATACTAAGGAAGTGACAGACCACAGCCGAGACATGTCTTGTTCCAATACTAAGGAAGTGACAGACCACAGCCAAGACAGACCTTGTTCCAATACTAAGGAAGTGTCAGACCACAGCTGACACAGACCTTGTTCCAATACTAAGGAAGTGACAGACCACAGCTGAGACATGTCTTGTTCCAATACTAAGGAAGTGTCAGACCACAGCCGAGACAGACCTTGTTCCAATACTAAGGAAGTGACAGACCACAGCCAAGACAGACCTTGTTCCAATACTAAGGAAGTGACAGACCACAGCCGAGACAGACCTTGTTCCAATACTAAGGAAGTGACAGACCACAGCTGAGACAGGTCTTGTTCCAATACTAAGGAAGTGACAGACCACAGCTGAGACAGACCTTGTTCCAATACTAAGGAAGTGACAGACCACAGCTGACACAGACCTTGTTCCAATACAAAGGAAGTGACAGACCACAGCCGAGACATGTCTTGTTCCAATACTAAGGAAGTGACAGACCACAGCTGAGACAGACCTTGTTCCAATACTAAGGAAGTGTCAGACCACAGCTGACACAGACCTTGTTCCAATACAAAGGAAGTGACAGACCACAGCTGAGACAGGTCTTGTTCCAGTACTTTAAAATATTTTCTCCCTCCTCCTTCCCGAGAGGTAAATCAGTTTAAGTGACAGTGTTTTTTGAGTAGTTCCTATTTCAACTCTATGCACCTTGATTTAGTCTGACTGTGGATGATTTCCATGAGTAAACCCTTCATGTTAGATTATTGGATCGATGCAGGTGGGTGCTCCATGTATGCATGTTTCTCCTATCCTTGTCATGTGACGTCTGTGATTACTATTCTAACAGGCTATAACCCCTCTCAGTTCTCTTCACCACCCGAGAGAGAGCGAGAGAGAACTAGAACTAGAGACAGGGCACTAGAGACAGCAGTCCACTCCAAGCAGAAAGGCTGATTGTTCCAGCCTCAGTCACGGGTCTCAGTTTGCTGTTTCTGTTTTGTGTTGATAAAACAATGTCTGTTTTGGAGTGCCAGGGTCGTGTCTGAGAGCCTTGGCTCATCTCTAGCCCTCTGTTCTCTCTCTCCACTGGGCCAGCTATTCTCCCCACTGTCTATTGTGATGTCATCTCATTAGTGACTCATTCTATTTGCATATTCTGAATTCCTCTTCCCTCATTTGTATGATTAGGTGACCTGTTTACTATATAGCGTTTTAAGAGAAAATAATGTGAAGCTCTTTGTAAATAAAAGTATTATTATTATATAAGTATCATTAGCACGATTAGTCTAAATTATTCATAGTTTGACCTCTCGTCTTGAAGTAATTCATACTTGAAAATCCCCCCAAAACACTATTCAGATAGCAACACCTTTTCTGTATGTCTCAGCAAGCTGGGCATGAGTCTTTGAACATCTCTTAGTTTCTTCTTCATGATAAATTGTTCTATTTTTATCGTCTTCCCTTCAGTGTTGCACCTGGGATTGTGTCTCTGTATAGAATATCTGACAGACCAGAGTGTCTCTGTATAGAATATCTGACAGACCAGAGTGTCTCTGTATAGAATATCTGACAGACCAGAGTGTCTCTGTATAGAATATCTGACAGACCAGAGTGTCTCTGTATAGAATATCTGACAGACCAGAGTGTCTCTGTATAGAATATCTGACAGACCAGTGTGTCTCTGTATAGAATATCTGACAGACCAGAGTGTCTCTGTATAGAATATCTGACAGACCAGAGTGTCTCTGTATAGAATAGCTGACAGACCAGTGTGTCTCTGTATAGAATATCTGACAGACCAGAGTGTCTCTGTATAGAATATCTGACAGACCAGTGTGTCTCTGTATAGAATATCTGACAGACCAGAGTGTCTCTGTATAGAATATCTGACAGACCAGAGTGTCTCTGTATAGAATATCTGACAGACCAGAGTGTCTCTGTATAGAATATCTGACAGACCAGAGTGTCTCTGTATAGAATATCTGACAGACCAGAGTGTCTCTGTATAGAATATCTGACAGACCAGAGTGTCTCTGTATAGAATATCTGACAGACCAGTGTGTCTCTGTATAGAATATCTGACAGACCAGAGTGTCTCTGTATAGAATATCTGACAGACCAGAGTGTCTCTGTATAGAATAGCTGACAGACCAGTGTGTCTCTGTATAGAATATCTGACAGACCAGAGTGTCTCTGTATAGAATATCTGACAGACCAGTGTGTCTCTGTATAGAATATCTGACAGACCAGAGTGTCTCTGTATAGAATATCTGACAGACCAGAGTGTCTCTGTATAGAATATCTGACAGACCAGAGTGTCTCTGTATAGAATATCTGACAGACCAGAGTGTCACTGTATAGAATATCTGACAGACCAGAGTGTCACTGTATAGAATATCTGACAGACCAGAGTGTCTCTGTATAGAATATCTGACAGACCAGAGTGTCTCTGTATAGAATATCTGACAGACCAGAGTGTCTCTGTATAGAATAGCTGACAGACCAGTGTGTCTCTGTATAGAATAGCTGACAGACCAGAGTGTCTCTGTATAGAATATCTGACAGACCAGAGTGTCTCTGTATAGAATATCTGACAGACCAGTGTGTCTCTGTATAGAATAGCTGACAGACCAGAGTGTCTCTGTATAGAATATCTGACAGACCAGAGTGTCTCTGTATAGAATAGCTGACAGACCAGAGTGTCTCTGTATAGAATAGCTGACAGACCAGAGTGTCTCTGTATAGAATAGCTGACAGACCAGAGCAGCAGAGAGGAAATTATTAGGCTTTGATCACTGGGAGGAAGTCCATCAGTAAGCAACCACTTCAGACACTGGCCTCTATCTCTCTCTCTTCCTATTTCTGTCCATTCCTTTCTCTCTCTCTCTTCTGCATTCTCCCTCTGCCTCTCTGTTCTGTGTTCTCCCTCTGCCTCTCTGTTCTGTGTTCTCCCTCTGCCTCTCTGTTCTGTGTTCTCCCTCTGCCTCTGTTCTGTGTTCTCCCTCTGCCTCTCTGTTCTGTGTTCTCCTCCTGCCTCTGTTCTGTGTTCTCCCTCTGCCTCTCTGTTCTGTGTTCTCCCTGTGCCTCTCTGTTCTGTGTTCTCCCTCATCTCCCTCCCTTCCACTCTCAGTTCATCCTACAGCCTCCTGAGTCCTGTTTTATATCCTGGCTCATCAGTAGCAGGGTCTATCTATTGTTTTAGCTGCACTGAGGAGGAAGTGATGTCAGGATAAATACATCATAATAATACAATCAGAACACTGCTGTTTGTTACCGTAGCACTGGGGTTGCTATGGTAATTATTTCACTCCAGTGGTTTCCTCAATCATATTGCCCTGATAGGAGTTATGGTCAAAAAAACTTTGCATTCAACTTTGCATGTTTCGCGGATCATAAACCCTGTTCATCTGAAGCTGAAGGAAGGCTGAATGAGCAAAGTATTTGAAGGAAAACAAATCTACTATTTGAAGTCGTACCCAGGTCTGTGGGGAGACCTTGTCTGGCTGTTTGATCTGAGAAAATGCAACAGACGCCACAAGGAAGACCCAACACACACACACACACTGCATTACTTCTGTAACCATCACTGGATAATCTGAAGCACTTTACCTGTATGTATCTGTAGTTCTCTGACATATCACCGTGACAATCTGGGTTAACCTGGTCCTGTCATGTCCTCTACCTACCTGGTCCTGTCCTCTACGTCTCTCAGTCAGAGTTAACCTGGTCCTGTCCCCTACTTCTCTCAGTCAGAGTTAACCTGGGTTTTGTCCTGTCCCCTACTTCTCTCAGTCAGAGTTAACCTGGGTTTTGTCCTGTCCTCTACTTCTCTCTGTCAGAGTTAACCTGGTCCTGTCCCCTACTTCTCTCAGTCAGAGTTAACCTGGTCCTGTCCCCTACTTCTCTCTGTCAGAGTTAACCTGGTCCTGTCCCCTACTTCTCTCAGTCAGAGTTAACCTGGGTTTTGTCCTGTCCTCTACGTCTCTCAGTCAGAGTTAACCTGTGTCATCATGGGAGGGGAGCCCCAGCAGGCCTACAGCCTCTGTCCCCTGTCATATAGTTAGTTCAACACTCAGCTGGTTTGGTTAAATCAACACTCAGCTGGTTTGGTTAGTTCAACACTCAGCTGGTTTGGTTAGTTCAACACTCAGCTGGGTTGGTTAGTTCAACACTCAGCTGGTTTGGTTAGTTCAACACTCAGCTGGTTTGGTTAGTTCAACACTCAGCTGGGTTGGTTAGTTCAACACTCAGCTGGTTTGGTTAGTTCAACACTCAGCTGGTTTGGTTAGTTCAACACTCAGCTGGGTTGGTTAGTTCAACACTCAGCTGGTGGTTTGGTTAGTTCAACACTCAGCTGGGGGTTTGGTTAGTTCAACACTCAGCTGGGTTGGTTAGTTCAACACTCAGCTGGTGGGTTGGTTAGTTCAACACTCAGCTGGTGGTTTGGTTAGTTCAACACTCAGCTGGTGGTTTGGTTAGTTCAACACTCAGCTGGTGGTTTGGTTAGTTCAACACTCAGCTGGTGGTTTGGTTAGTTCAACACTCAGCTGGTGGTTTGGTTAGTTCAACACTCAGCTGGTGGTTTGGTTAGTTCAACACTCAGCTGGGTTGGATAGTTCAACACTCAGCTGGGTTGGATAGTTCAACACTCAGCTGGTGGTTTGGTTAGTTCAACACTCAGCTGGTGGTTTGGTTAGTTCAACACTCAGCTGGGTTGGTTAGTTCAACACTCAGCTGGTTTGGTTAGTTCAACACTCAGCTGGTTTGGTTAGTTCAACACTCAGCTGGGTTGGTTAGTTCAACACTCAGCTGGTGGTTTGGTTAGTTCAACACTCAGCTGGTGGTTTGGTTAGTTCAACACTCAGCTGGTGGTTTGGTTAGTTCAACACTCAGCTGGGTTGGTTAGTTCAACACTCAGCTGGTGGTTTGGTTAGTTCAACACTCAGCTGGGTTGGTTAGTTCAACACTCAGCTGGTTTGGTTAGTTCAACACTCAGCTGGGTTGGATAGTTCAACACTCAGCTGGTTTGGTTAGTTCAACACTCAGCTGGGTTGGTTAGTTCAACACTCAGCTGGTGGTTTGGTTAGTTCAACACTCAGCTGGGTTGGTTAGTTCAACACTCAGCTGGTGGTTTGGTTAGTTCAACACTCAGCTGGTGGTTTGGTTAGTTCAACACTCAGCTGGTGGTTTGGTTAGTTCAACACTCAGCTGGTGGTTTGGTTAGTTCAACACTCAGCTGGTGGCTTGGTTAGTTCAACACTCAGCTGGTGGCTTGGTTAGTTCAACACTCAGCTGGTGGCTTGGTTAGTTCAACACTCAGCTGGTGGGTTGGTTAGTTCAACACTCAGCTGGTGGCTTGGTTAGTTCAACACTCAGCTGGTGGGTTGGTTAGTTCAACACTCAGCTGGTGGGTTGGTTAGTTCAACACTCAGCTGGTGGGTTGGTTAGTTCAACACTCAGCTGGTGGCTTGGTTAGTTCAACACTCAGCTGGTGGCTTGGTTAGTTCAACACTCAGCTGGTGGGTTGGTTAGTTCAACACTCAGCTGGTGGGTTGGTTAGTTCAACACTCAGCTGGTGGGTTGGTTAGTTCAACACTCAGCTGGTGGCTTGGTTAGTTCAACACTCAGCTGGTGGCTTGGTTAGTTCAACACTCAGCTGGTGGGTTGGTTAGTTCAACAAAGAGGAGAGCGAGAGACGTAAAGGAAAGGGAGAGATGGAACAAGAGGGAGGGGGGAGGAGGGAGGGTGAAAAATAAGTGGGGTCCTGGGCAGCCTTTGATAGTTTAACAGGAAGTGATGTCATTGCTGACTTGATAACATCGTTAATCATCTGCTGTTTGTCTGATGGACTCAAAATACTTTCCTCCTGGGGGGGAGAGAGGGGTGAGGGGGAGAGAGGGGTGAGGGGGTGGGGAGGGGGAGAGAGGAGGGGCGAAGGAGAGAGTGAGAGGAAGGCCGAGGGAGGGAGAGGAGGGCGAGAGAGAGAGGAGGTGCGAGAGGGAGAGGAGGAGAGAGAGGGAGACTTGGGGATCAGACCGCAATCATCTCCTCTCCCTCAGATCTCCCACAGATCTCCAGGTTCCAGCCTCCACAGCAGATGTGTGGCTGGCTGACTGCCTGGCCTGGCTGGTGGTGAGAGGGTTTCAGGGTCAGCTCTGTCTGTCTTTGACCACAAGACCAGGCACCAAGCACACGGTCTATTTACAGCACTGTTACCATACAGTACAGTACCCATCACATCACATCATATCTATGTGGTGGCTGTGTAATATGTCCTCTCTGTCTCCAGTCCTGTGTAATATGTCCTCTCTGTCTCCAGTCCTGTGTAATATGTCCTCTCTGTCTCCAGTCCTGTGTAATGTGTCCTCTCTGTCTCCAGTCCTGTGTAATATGTCCTCTCTGTCTCCAGTCCTGTGTAATATGTCCTCTCTGTCTCCAGTCCTGTGTAATATGTCCTCTCTGTCTCCAGTCCTGTGTAATATGTCCTCTCTGTCTCCAGTCCTGTGTAATATGTCCTCTCTGTCTCCAGTCCTGTGTAATATGTCCTCTCTGTCTCCAGTCCTGTGTAATATGTCCTCTCTGTCTCCAGTCCTGTGTAATATGTCCTCTCTGTCTCCAGTCCTGTGTAATATGTCCTCTCTGTCTCCAGTCCTGTGTAATATGTCCTCTCTGTCTCCAGTCCTGTGTAATATGTCCTCTCTGTCTCCAGTCCTGTGTAATATGTCCTCTCTGTCTCTAGTCCTGTGTAATATGTCCTCTCTGTCTCCAGTCCTGTGTAATATGTCCTCTCTGTCTCCAGTCCTGTGTAATATGTCCTCTCTGTCTCCAGTCCTGTGTAATATGTCCTCTCTGTCTCCAGTCCTGTGTAATGTGTCCTCTCTGTCTCCAGTCCTGTGTAATATGTCCTCTCTGTCTCCAGTCCTGTGTAATATGTCCTCTCTGTCTCCAGTCCTGTGTAGTGTATGTGTGTGTGTGAAGTACTGTGAAGTAGATAGCTAGGTATTTTATTCGCTTGTCTTTCTCCCCTAACAATCTGGATCAGAACACTTTAATTTTTTGACAGAAATGTAATGTGCATAACAGATATAAGAGTTACACTCTGTTAAGCATAAAAACATTGTGCTGTCAGTGTCTATACCGTATATTTCTATGTGCTTTAGAGTGAGGCCTTGCAGGTCTGGTATGTTGTGCTCTGCTGCTCTACTGGAGGGAACAGAACATAGACGCTCCAGTGACTCTACAGGTATTACCTTTCACCCAGGTAGGGAGGCTCCTCATTCGTCGCTGGGAGGGAAGGGTCTGGAAACTCGCTAGGGAGAGTTGCTACGTGCTTCTGTGAGCTTATGTGGCCTACCACTTCACGGCTGAGCCGTTGTTGCTCCTAGATGTTTCCACTTCACAACAACAGCACGTACAGTTGACCGGGGTAGATCTAGCGGGGCAGACATTTGACAAACTGACTTGTTGGAAAGGTGGCATCCTATGACAGTGCCACATTGAAAGTCACCGAGATCTTTAGTAAGGCCTTTGTACTGCCAATGTTTGTCTATGGAGATTGCATGGCTTCATGCTCGGTTTTTATACACCTGTCAACAATGGGTGTGGCTGAAATAGCCCAATCCACTCATTTGAAGGGGTGTCCATATACTTTAAAACCAATTCCTGTCTCTCTCTGTGCAGTCTCTCTCGCTCGCTACTGCAGTGGGCAGTAGCTTGTCAAGGTCACAACAATGCTCCTGCAGTGGGCAGTAGCTTGTCAAGGTCACAACAATACTACTGTAGTGGGCAGTAGCTTGTCAAGGTCACAACAATGCTACTGTAGTGGGCAGTAGCTTGTCAAGGTCATAACAATGCTACTGTAGTGGGCAGTACCTTGTCAAGGTCACAACAATGCTACTGCAGTGGGCAGTAGCTTGTCAAGGTCACAACAATGCTACTGTAGTGGGCGGTAGCTTGTCAAGGTCACAACAACGCTACTGTAGTGGGCAGTAGCTTGTCAAGGTCATAACAACGCTACTGTAGTGGGCGGTAGCTTGTCAAGGTCACAACAACGCTACTGTAGTGGGCAGTAGCTTGTCAAGGTCACAACAACGCTACTGTAGTGGGCGGTAGCTTGTCAAGGTCACAACAATGCTACTGTAGTGGGCGGTAGCTTGTCAAGGTCATAACAACGCTACTGTAGTGGGCGGTAGCTTGTCAAGGTCATAACAACGCTACTGTAGTGGGCGGTAGCTTGTCAAGGTCACAACAACGCTACTGTAGTGAGCGGTAGCTTGTCAAGGTCACAACAACGCTACTGTAGTGGGCGGTAGCTTGTCAAGGTCATAACAACGCTACTGTAGTGGGCGGTAGCTTGTCAAGGTCACAACAACGCTACTGTAGTGGGCGGTAGCTTGTCAAGGTCATAACAACGCTACTGTAGTGGGCGGTAGCTTGTCAAGGTCATAACAACGCTACTGTAGTGGGCGGTAGCTTGTCAAGGTCATAACAACGCTACTGTAGTGGGCGGTAGCTTGTCAAGGTCATAACAACGCTACTGTAGTGGGCGGTAGCTTGTCAAGGTCATAACAACGCTACTGTAGTGGGCGGTAGCTTGTCAAGGTCATAACAACGCTACTGTAGTGGGCGGTAGCTTGTCAAGGTCACAACAACGCTACTGTAGTGGGCGGTAGCTTGTCAAGGTCATAACAACGCTACTGTAGTGGGCGGTAGCTTGTCAAGGTCATAACAACGCTACTGTAGTGGGCAGTAGCTTGTCAAGGTCACAACAACGCTACTGATATAGACAAACTAGGAGAGGCAACAGTTTAGATGAAACCTGAGCTGCTCTTGTTTTGGAGTCGATGATGTCTCTTATTACAACCTGTGTTGTCATCATTATGTAATAATCAGTATATAAATCATGTTTCACACATTCCTTATGTAACCCTTTATTTGAAGCAGTATATTTTATGGAGGAACTCATTTATGTTTATTTCAATTGACATAAATGGTTCTAATGTAATGTAGTTATTTTAGAAATGACTAAATGTAAATGATGTGATAGGAGGCCAGTGGTCAGACAGTAAGCTGACTGGTCAGGGCTCTCTGTGCACTTAGAGTAAGGAACGTAAACAGTTAACATCAGATCTGGAGATGGTTACGGAACAGAACCCGCCCTCTCCAGAACATGGAATTCTGTTTTTGTGGTGTCACCATGTTCTTTAGGGACAGATTGAAATGTACTGGGGGAGAGGTGGTCCAAAATAGGGGAGTGTTGTCAAACTTTTGTTTTGCTTTGGGGAGGGTTGTGTGTTTTTTGGGGTAGGAGCACAAGGGAGGTTAGTGTGTTTTTGGGGGTAGGGGAACAAGGGAGGTTATTGTGTTTTTTGGGGGTAGGGGAACAAGGGAGGTTAGTGTGTTTTTGGGGGTAGGGGAACAAGGGAGATTAGTGTGTTTTTTGGGGAGGGGCACAAGGGAGGTTAGTGTGTTTTTGGGTGTAGGGGAACAAGGGAGATTAGTGTGTTTTTTGGGGAGGGGCACAAGGGAGGTTAGTGTGTTTTTGGGTGTAGGGGAACAAGGGAGATTAGTGTGTTTTTTGGGGAGGGGAACAAGGGAGGTTAGTGTGTTTTCGGGGGTAGGGGAACAAGGGAGATTAGTGTGTTTTTTGGGGAGGGGAACAAGGGAGGTTAGTGTGTTTTTTCCCTGTTTTACATTTGCTGTTCTGCTCGTATTTTCCTTAAACAATAGCTTGACTTACTTTTGATATTTGCTTGATACCCTAATACATTTTAGAAATGTTGGTGAAGGTTTGGTATGGTGTGGCTATTATTAAGCTTTATTTACTACAGGCCTAAGATATGACCCTGACAGTTGAACTTGACGTGATGAAGACTGTTTCAAGACTACCAGAGTTACTCCTATAATCTAACAATATAATGCTTATCTTTATACAAAATATTTGGATTGAAAATGTACGAATGACCCTCCTTCTGTACGTCTATATATATATTAATATCATACATTGGGAACCTAAGCCTATAGACCTCTGCATGCAACATCCTGATACATCTAGTTCTCACATCTCAGCTGGGATATGGAATGTTGTTTTTGTTGTCACAATGTTCTTAGAGGGGAAAGAATTCTGGGTACTTGTGATGTCACAATGTTCGTGGGGGATGTGTAATTGTGTGTGTTTGTTATCATACTGCTTGTTAAGGAAACAGAACGTTGTGTTTGTGATGTCAGAAAGAACACAGACAGGATGGAGCTGTCTGTGTGTTTAGAGATACTGTACAACTCCTGTTTGTACAGAACTTCATCACTAGTGTGTGTGTGTGTGTGTGTGTGTGTGTGTGTGTGTGTGTGTGTGTGTGTGTGTGGTCAGAATGGGCGAGGTACTGTGGGAGAGGAGACAGGGATTTGATCAGAATCCAGCCTGGTCAGGGTGTTGATACGCTGTGGAATGTCAGATGGATAAGAAGCATGAAAACACACACACACACACACACACACACACACACACACACACACACACACACACACACACACACACACACACACAGGGCATGTCTCATGTTGTTATTAAGCTGTGTGCTGCTGGCTGGGTAGTGATGGTAATGCTGTGAAGAACAGACTCCTAACAGACTGATTAGTAGAGACAACGTTGGCATGTTTTTGTAAAAACAAGAATTGGCATAATAGAGAAATCATCTGGGACCTCTCCTCTCTCCCCACATAGAGCAGTCTGTCTTATAGGACCTCTCCTCTCCCCTCACATAGAGCAGTCTGTCTTATAGGACCTCTCCTCTCCCCACATAGAGCAGTCTGTCTTATAGGACCTCTCCTCTCCCCACATAGAGCAGTCTGTCTTATAGGACCTCTCCTCTCCCCACATAGAGCAGTCTGTCTTATAGGACCTCTCCTCTCCCCACATAGAGCAGTCTGTCTTATAGGACCTCTCCTCTCCCCACATAGAGCAGTCTGTCTTATAGGACCTCTCCTCTCCCCACATAGAGCAGTCTGTCTTATAGGACCTCTCCTCTCCCCACATAGAGCAGTCTGTCTTATAGGACCTCTCCTCTCCCCACATAGAGCAGTCTGTCTTATAGGACCTCTCCTCTCCCCACATAGAGCAGTCTGTCTTATAGGACCTCTCCTCTCCCCTCACATAGAGCAGTCTGTCTTATAGGACCTCTCCTCTCCCCACATAGAGCAGTCTGTCTTATAGGACCTCTCCTCTCCCCTCATAGAGCAGTCTGTCTTATAGGACCTCTCCTCTCTCCCCACATAGAGCAGTCTGTCTTATAGGACCTCTCCTCTCTCCCCACATAGAGCAGTCTGTCTTATAGGACCTCTCCTCTCCCCACATAGAGCAGTCTGGGTGGATAAACAAGCTCCATTTGTTGCATCTAAATGTATTTCTTTCTCTTTTGTTTCATTATGTGGCTCAATCAGGACTTTGTTTGGTGCTTTTGTTCAGAGAAATAAGGGCTTGACCTATTTCTCAAGTGTAGACGGTTATTTCCAGAGGAGGAGAGGAGGAGAGCACAGTTAGTGATCAACCACAGCCGTAACCACAGTGGCATGACATTGCCGTAGTCCCAGTTCCCAGGGTTTACATACAGTGTGAACCATGAGCCACTGTCACGACCACAGACCTCAGACACATCACTGAATCATGAGAAAAAATACTTTCCTTTCGTGTTTTTTGTATCCTGTTGTGTCGAGGCCTCCTTGTTATAGTGGATGAGGTACTAGAGGTGGTAAATATTTAAATGACTGTCTAACCTACGTAATGGACCTTTATTGTTTCGGTATGAAAGGGAAAATGACTTAATTGTTATGGAGTAAATTTCCTGTTGCTTGTGTGGGACACTGAGAAGGGGGTGTGATCATGTTTCAATGGCCTACTGTTGGATTGTTACAATAACTTATTCTTTTTATTATTTGAAACATTCATTCTTCATCTCCTTTTGCCCTCTCCATCTTACTTATACAGTCCCTCACAGGCTCGCGGTGTGTGTGTGTGTGTGTGTGTGTGTGTGTGTGTGTGTGTGTGTGCCGTGCAAACCCCGGGGTATCTACAGAAGCCTGCCAACCAGTAGCCAGCCAACCAGTAGCCAGGCAGACAGACAGCCAATAATGCCACTCCATTCCCTTGCCGCCTGCACACACACACACACACACACTCATTTCTACTTTCACAATCCCCCTCAGACCTCAGCACAGTCCCACTCCTCTTGTTCACCACAGATCGACACCATAGAGACCTCTTGTTCACCACAGATCGACACCATAGAGACCTCTTGTTCACCACAGATCGACACCATAGAGACCTCTTGTTCACCACAGATCGACACCATAGAGACCTCTTGTTCACCACAGATCGACACCATAGAGACCTCTTGTTCACCACAGATCGACACCATAGAGACCTCTTGTTCACCACAGATCGACACCATAGAGACCTCTTGTTCACCACAGATCGACACCATAGAGACCTCTTGTTCACCACAGATCGACACCATAGAGACCTCTTGTTCACCACAGATCGACACCATAGAGACCTCTTGTTCACCACAGATCGACACCATAGAGACCTCTTGTTCACCACAGATCGACACCATAGAGACCTCTTGTTCACCACAGATCGACACCATAGAGACCTCTTGTTCACCACAGATCGACACCATAGAGACCTCTTGTTCACCACAGATCGACACCATAGAGACCTCTTGTTCACCACAGATCGACACCATAGAGACCTCTTGTTTGCGTCTCAAATGGTGCCCTATTACCTATGTAGTACCTTACTTTTGGCCAGGGCTCTGGTCAAAGTAGTGCACTACAGTATATAGAGAATAGGGTGCCATTTGGGACGTAGACCCGGCTCCCAGCACCCCTCACTCTCTGAGACCGAACGTGTCTGTTAAACCATGTTTGTCTGAAACGTAAGACCACTGCTGAGCTTTGAGGCCGAGGCACTTCTGCCTTATAGCTTTAAACCAGTTCTGGTTTCAATCTCCTTGTGAGGTGGTAAATATGTGGGCGGGCGTGTTCAACGGCCAGCGACTGACACCCTGGCATCTGGCATATTTGTTTTTATTTAGGACATATGACCACTCCTCATAGTAAACTAGTACCAGTACATCAAAAGACAACGTTCTAGTGGCCTTATCAGGAAAAACATTTGTTGTTGTTGTCCCTAACCTTTGTCAGTATGGTAAGCTCAAGCCTGAATGCCTGGAGTTATTTTTCATTAGTTATAGATGTGTTACAGCTGTATTATAGATGTGTTACAGCTGTATTATAGATGTGTTACAGCTGTATTATAGATGTGTTACAGCTGTATTATAGATGTGTTACAGCTGTATTATAGATGTGTTACAGCTGCACTATAGATGTGTTACAGCTGTATTATAGATGTGTTACAGCTGTATTATAGATGTTACAGCTGTATTATAGATGTGTTACAGCTGTATTATAGATGTGTTACAGCTGTATTATAGATGTGTTACAGCTGTATTATAGATGTGTTACAGCTGTATTATAGATGTGTTACAGCTGTATTATAGATGTGTTACAGCTGTATTATAGATGTGTTACAGCTGCACTATAGATGTGTTACAGCTGTATTATAGATGTGTTACAGCTGTATTATAGATGTTACAGCTGTATTATAGATGTGTTACAGCTGTATTATAGATGTGTTACAGCTGTATTATAGATGTGTTACAGCTGTATTATAGATGTGTTACAGCTGTATTATAGATGTGTTACAGCTGTATTATAGATGTGTTACAGCTGTATTATAGATGTGTTACAGCTGTATTATAGATGTTACAGCTGTATTATAGATGTTACAGCTGTATTATAGATGTGTTACAGCTGTATTATAGATGTGTTACAGCTGTATTATAGATGTGTTACAGCTGTATTATAGATGTGTTACAGCTGTATTATAGATGTGTTACAGCTGTATTATAGATGTGTTACAGCTGTATTATAGATGTTACAGCTGTATTATAGATGTGTTACAGCTGTATTATAGATGTGTTACAGCTGTATTATAGATGTGTTACAGCTGTATTATAGATGTGTTACAGCTGCATTATAGATGTGTTACAGCTGCATTATAGATGTGTTACAGCTGCATTATAGATGTGTTACAGCTGCATTATAGATGTGTTACAGCTGTATTATAGATGTGTTACAGCTGTACTATAGATGTTACAGCTGTATTATAGATGTGTTACAGCTGTATTATAGATGTGTTACAGCTGTATTATAGATGTGTTACAGCTGTATTATAGGTGTGTTACAGCTGTATTATAGGTGTGTTACAGCTGTATTATAGGTGTGTTACAGCTGTATTATAGGTGTGTTACAGCTGTATTATAGATGTTACAGCTGTATTATAGATGTTACAGCTGTATTATAGATGTTACAGCTGTATTATAGATGTTACAGCTGTATTATAGATGTGTTACAGCTGTATTATAGATGTGTTACAGCTGTATTATAGATGTGTTACAGCTGTATTATAGATGTGTTACAGCTGTATTATAGGTGTGTTACAGCTGTATTATAGGTGTGTTACAGCTGTATTATAGATGTGTTACAGCTGTATTATAGATGTTACAGCTGTATTATGGTTGTCTTGTAGAGGAGCTGTTGGGAGGATGGTTGTCTTGTAGAGGAGCTGTTGGGAGGATGGTTGTCCTGTAGAGGAACTGTTGGGAGGATGGTTGTCCTGTAGATGAGCTGTTGGGAAGATGGTTGTCTTGTAGAGGAGCTGTTGGGAGGATGGTTGTCTTGTAGAGGAGCTGTTGGGAGGATGGTTGTCTTGTAGAGGAGTTGTTGGGAGGATAGTTGTCCTGTAGAGGAGCTGTTGGGAGGATGGTTGTCTTGTAGAGGAGCTGTTGGGAGGATGGTTGTCCTGTAGAGGAGCTGTTGGGAGGATGGTTGTCCTGTAGAGGAGCTGTTGGGAGGATGGTTGTCCTGTAGAGGAGCTGTTGGGAGGATGGTTGTCTTGTAGAGGAGCTGTTGGGAGGATGGTTGTCTTGTAGAGGAGCTGTTGGGAGGATGGTTGTCCTGTAGAGGAGCTGTTGGGAGGATGGTTGTCCTGTAGAGGAGCTGTTGGGAGGATGGTTGTCCTGTAGAGGAGCTGTTGGGAGGATGGTTGTCTTGTAGAGGAGCTGTTGGGAGGATGGTTGTCCTATACAGGAGCTGTTGTGAAGAGACTGCTGACTTAGATATCTACAATGAGGGGATTCGATTCATCTGATCCGGGCTCCCGGGTAGGCGTGTTTTGCACCGGGGGAAAGTTGATTACAATAGTTCTGGAACCAGGCTGACTCCAGGGTGTGAGCCAGGTGCCCTGTTGAAAGCCCACGGCGAAGTCGGCTCAAAACAAAAGTGACGTAATTAAGCACGTGGAGTAATAAGTAGGATTCTGTGCTCTTCAGGGCTAGCTTAGTTTAGTTACTGTAACACTGCCTGGGCTCATCAGGGCAAGCTTAGCTTAGTTACTGTAACAATGCCTGGGCTCATCAGGGCAAGCTTAGCTTAGTTACTGTAACACTGCCTGGGCTCATCAGGGCAAGCTTAGCTTAGTTACTGTAACAATGCCTGGGCTCATCAGGGCTAGCTTAGCTTAGTTCCTGCAACACTGCCTGGGCTCATCAGGGCAAGCTTAGTTTAGTTACTGTAACAATGCCTGGGCTCATCAGGGATAGCTTAGCTTAGTTACTGTAACAATGCCTGGGCTCATCAGGGCAAGCTTAGTTTAGTTACTGTAACAATGCCTGGGCTCATCAGGGCTAGCTTAGCTTAGTTACTGCAACACTGCCTGGGCTCATCGGGGCAAGCTTAGCTTAGTTACTGTAACAATGCCTGGGCTCATCAGGGCAAGCTTAGCTTAGTTACTGTAACACTGCCTGGGCTCATCAGGGCAAGCTTAGCTTAGTTACTGTAACAATGCCTGGGCTCATCAGGGCAAGCTTAGCTTAGTTACTGTAACAATGCCTGGGCTCATCAGGGCTAGCTTAGCTTAGTTACTGTAACAATGCCTGGGCTCATCAGGGCAAGCTTAGCTTAGTTACTGTAACACTGCCTGGGCTCATCAGGGCAAGCTTAGCTTAGTTACTGTATCACTGCCTGGGCTCATCAGGGCAAGCTTAGCTTAGTTACTGTATCACTGCCTGGGCTCATCAGGGCAAGCTTAGCTTAGTTACTGTAACAATGCCTGGGCTCATCAGGGCAAGCTTAGTTTAGTTACTGTAACAATGCCTGGGCTCATCAGGGCTAGCTTAGTTTAGTTACTGTAACACTGCCTGGGCTCATCAGGGCTAGCTTAGCTTAGCTACTGTAACACTGCCTGGGCTCATCAGGGCAAGCTTAGCTTAGTTACTGTAACAATGCCTGGGCTCATCAGGGCAAGCTTAGCTACTGTAACACTGCCTGGGCTCATCAGGGCAAGCTTAGCTTAGCTACTGTAACAATGCCTGGGCTCATCAGGGCAAGCTTAGCTTAGTTACTGTAACAATGCCTGGGCTCATCAGGGCTAGCTTAGTTTAGTTACTGTAACAGCCGGTGCTCCTCGGGGCAAGCTTAGTTTAGTTACTGTAACAATGCCTGGGCTCATCAGGGCAAGCTTAGTTTAGTTACTGTAACAATGCCTGGGCTCATCAGGTCTAGCTTAGCTTAGCTACTGTAACACTGCCTGGGCTCATCAGGGCAAGCTTAGCTTAGTTACTGTAACAATGCCTGGGCTCATCAGGGCAAGCTTAGCTTAGTTACTGTAACAATGCCTGGGCTCATCAGGGCAAGCTTAGCTACTGTAACACTGCCTGGGCTCACCAGGGCAAGCTTAGCTTAGCTACTGTAACACTGCCTGGGCTCATCAGGGCAAGCTTAGTTTAGTTACTGTAACAATGCCTGGGCTCATCAGGTCTAGCTTAGCTTAGCTACTGTAACACTGCCTGGGCTCATCAGGGCAAGCTTAGCTTAGTTACTGTAACAATGCCTGGGCTCATCAGGGCAAGCTTAGCTTAGTTACTGTAACAATGCCTGGGCTCATCAGGGCAAGCTTAGCTTAGTTACTGTAACAATGCCTGGGCTCATCAGGGCAAGCTTAGCTACTGTAACACTGCCTGGGCTCATCAGGGCAAGCTTAGCTTAGCTACTGTAACACTGCCTGGGCTCATCAGGGCAAGCTTAGCTTAGTTACTGTAACAATGCCTGGGCTCATCAGGGCAAGCTTAGCTACTGTAACACTGCCTGGGCTCATCAGGGCAAGCTTAGCTTAGCTACTGTAACACTGCCTGGGCTCATCAGGGCAAGCTTAGCTTAGCTACTGTAACAATGCCTGGGCTCATCAGGGCAAGCTTAGCTTAGTTACTGTAACAATGCCTGGGCTCATCAGGGCAAGCTTAGCTTAGTTACTGTAACAATGCCTGGGCTCATCAGGGCTAGCTTAGTTTAGTTACTGTAACAGCCGGTGCTCCTCGGGGCAAGCTTAGTTTAGTTACTGTAACAATGCCTGGGCTCATCAGGTCTAGCTTAGCTTAGCTACTGTAACACTGCCTGGGCTCATCAGGGCAAGCTTAGCTTAGTTACTGTAACAATGCCTGGGCTCATCAGGGCAAGCTTAGCTACTGTAACACTGCCTGGGCTCATCAGGGCAAGCTTAGCTTAGCTACTGTAACACTGCCTGGGCTCATCAGGGCAAGCTTAGTTTAGTTACTGTAACAATGCCTGGGCTCATCAGGGCAAGCTTAGCTACTGTAACACTGCCTGGGCTCATCAGGGCAAGCTTAGCTTAGCTACTGTAACAATGCCTGGGCTCATCAGGGCAAGCTTAGCTTAGCTACTGTAACACTGCCTGGGCTCATCAGGGCAAGCTTGGCTTAGCTACTGTAACAATGCCTGGGCTCATCAGGGCAAGCTTAGCTTAGTTACTGTAACAATGGCTGGGCTCATCAGGGCAAGCTTAGCTTAGCTACTGTAACAATGCCTGGGCTCATCAGGGCAAGCTTAGCTTAGCTACTGTAACACTGCCTGGGCTCATCAGGGCAAGCTTAGCTTAGCTACTGTAACAATGCCTGGGCTCATCAGGGCAAGCTTAGCTTAGCTACTGTAACACTGCCTGGGCTCATCAGGGCAAGCTTAGCTTAGCTACTGTAACACTGCCTGGGCTCATCAGGGCTAGCTTAGTTTAGTTACTGTAACAGCCTGGGCTCCTCGGGGCTAGCTTAGTTTAGTTACTGTAACAGCCTGGGCTCCTCGGGGCTAGCTTAGTTTAGCTACTGTAACAGCCTGGGCTCTTCAGTGCTAGCTTAGTTTAGCTACTGTAACAGCCTGGGCTCCTCGGGGCTAGCTTAGCTTAGCCATTGTAACAGCCTGGGCTCCTCAGTGTTATGGTAGCTAAGCTAGCCCTGTCTCACCGCACACTGCCTTCTCAGACCGTTCGCTAATGTTAGCGAACAATCATGGCTAACACAAGACAAATTGAATATGTTAGCTAAAGTTTGCCAACTATTTCCCTTGTTGAACTATTTCCCTTGTCTCTGGCTTCACACTGGGGCTGGGCTGACAGAGCTGGGCTGTTAGGAAAGCACAGGGACAGGTTGCATCCTGTCAAGTGCATTACTTTTGACCAGGGCCTTAGGAGTGGTTTACATAGGCAGCCCAATTCTGATATTATTGACCAATTACATCAGATCTTTTCACATCAGATTATCACGTTTTAGGGAAGACCCAGATGCAGACAGTGTCGAAGTAACACAAGTTTATTACTAGAACAGGGGGCAGAGAAAACGACAGGTCAAGGGCAGGCAGAGGTCAGTAATCCAGATCAGAGTCCAAAATCAAATCAAATTTTATTGGTCACATACACATGGTTAGCAGATGTTAATGCGAGTGTAGCGAAATGCTTGTGCTTCTAGTTCCGACAGTGCAGTAATATCTAACAAGTAATCTAACAATTCCCCAACAACTACCTAATACACACAAATCTAAAGGAGAATATGTACATGAGAATATGTACATGTAAATATATGGATGCGCGATGGCCATGCGGCATAGGCAAGGTGCAATAGATGGTATAAAATACAGTATATACATATGAGATGAGTAATGTAAGATATGTAAACATTATTCAAGTGGCATTATTTAAAGTGACTAGTGATCCATTTATTAAAGTGGCCAGTGATTGGGTCTCAGTGTAGGCAGCAGCCTCTCTGAGTTAGTGATTGCTATTTAGCAGTCTGATGGCCTTCAGATAGACGCTGGTACAGGCAGAGAACGGCAGGCAGGCTCAGGGCAGGCAGAGGTCAATAATCCGGTGTGGTGGGGCAAGGTACAGGACTGCAGGCAGGCTCATGGCAGGCAGAATGGTCAAAACAGGGAAAACTAGAAAACGGGAACTATAGAAAAGACATGGCGCAAGGGGAAAACCCGCTGGTAGGCTTGACGAACAAAAGGAACTGGCAACAAACAAACAGAGAACACAGGTATAAATACACAGGGATAATGAGGGGAGATGGGAGACACCTGGTGGGGGGGGGGGGGTGGAGACAAGCACGAAGACTGGTGAAAGATCAGGGTGTGACACAGATATTTTTTCTGAACGGATTTGATTAGTCTAAAGACCAATTGGGGGGGATCAGAATTGGGCTGCCTGTGTAAACGCAGCCATAGGGTGCCATTTGGGATTCAACTAGGGCTCTGACGGTCATGGAATTTGGGATGATACCAGGCCAGACCTTGTTTTTTTATATGCTATTTTAATATTTCAGAATTAACCGATGACATCAGGCCACACCCTGCCATGATTACAGACACCTGTGTGTGTCCTTTGACACTATATAAACTAGTCACCCCGCAGTGTTTGTCATTATACCCTGATGAAGACAGCTTGTCCGTCCAAACGTTGGATATTAGGTTATTAAATGATTGCATCTGAGCTCCTTTAATTTTTCAAGACCTGCCAGGGTTGGAGGTTTCATTCTATTCACCGTTTGCTACAACACCTTGCTTTTTCCATCATGTTGTTAAGAGTCCATGTTATCGCAGAAACGGACTCAACCACACAGTCACACGGTGTTGTTTTTGTACGGTTATTTTACAGTTGAGGTCATTTTATCTTCATGATGGTCTTTATCCGTAACCGTGGGTAACCACAGCCAGAAACAGTCCTGCGGTGAGAGGAACAGAGAGGAGCTTTGATTTCAACCCCTGGAACAGTCAAAGACATCTGTTCGTCTTAGAAGTCAAGTTTAACTCTTGATAATCTGTAAGATCAAGTCAGTGATCAAAACCTTGTCAGATGTTTTAGAATAAATCGGTTGAAATTGGAATACTTTACACATTAAACATGTCAAATGATAAATAAGATTTTTTTTCCTGAAGTATATCTAAGGTGGTAGCAGCATAAAATGTATTGACCCAGTAGTAGGATGTGCCTCTTGTCACAGTTTAATGCAAAGAGATTCAGAAACTCTTGACGGACAATGGAAGTAAATAAAATAAAAAAGCGTATTTATTGGTACAAGTAAAAACCAATGCGTTTTGTCTTTTGGCCTTCTTCAGTGTTTTACTTCCATTGTCTTCCAAGAGTTGCTGAATCTCCTCTCTTCTTCTGGTTGCTACTCAATTCATGCACCTTGGTTGGAGAGCGAGGTAGCGGCAGTGATCCCTTCCCTACAGGACTCACAGAACGGTCCAGTGAACTCTGGTCACATCCAACATGACTAGACATTCTATATCATTAGGCCATAACAGAATCTATATTAGGGCCCTATGAAATCTGTGTTACGGAAAACGACATCACAGAATCCATATCTATTGAACTTAGTAGGAAATCAACTAAATGTATTGAACTTACTAAAACATTTATTAATTTGCCCAAGATTATCATAAGACATGGATGCAATGCATCAGCGATTCGTATTTTCCTTCAACTTTCTGAAGGGGCAACGGCACATGTTGGTCTACCATTTTATGTAGCCGTTAGCCATGATGCTATTGTAATGACAGCCGTCCTCTGGCAGATGTAAAGGTTCCCCAAAACCTCTCTGGCTGGTGCTCAGTTGAATTAAAGGGTAACTACACCCAAAAATCTTAATTTCTTAAATTTTTCCCAGACCTCAAAAGTGTTCTCCTGATGTGGTTTAACCATTGTTGTGGACTTAGAACATATATTTTAATGAATCGCTCTCCTCTTTTGTCTTCTTATTCAGGAGAGGGGGGGGATGAAGGAGAAAAGGGACAGAGAGATGGGGGAATGGAGAGGGGAGGGGGGGATGAAGGAGAAAAGGGATAGAGAGATGGGGGAATGGAGAGGGGAGGGGGAGGTGAAGGAGAAAAGGGATAGAGAGACGGGGGAATGGAGAGGGGAGGGGGAGGGGAGGGAGAGAAGGGAGGGGGGGAGGGGGGGAGGGGGGGTGAAGGAGAACAGGGATAGAGAGAGGGGAGGAGGAGCGGTGAAGGAGAACAGGGATAGAGAGATGGGGGAATGGAGAGGGGAGGGGGAGGTGAAGGAGAAAAGGGATAGAGAGATGGGGGAATGGAGAGGGGAGGGGGGGTGAAGGAGAAAAGGGATAGAGAGAGGGGAGGAGGGGGGGTGAAGGAGAACAGGGATAGAGAGAGGGGAGGAGGGGCGGTGAAGGAGAACAGGGATAGAGAGAGGGGAGGAGGGGGGGTGAAAGGGTAAGTAGCTTATGTAACTGTTCTTGTGATCTTGTTTTATTTTAATTGCCTCCATTCAGCAATGTCAAAAGGGTACTTATTGTGTTATGACCAGAGCTATTTTGGAGGGGATTGGAGAATGACAGATTTAAATGGGGTCTGGTTGGAGTGGTGTGTACTAGTTTTAACATTTAGAGCTGATCAAGAGGGTCATGTGGGGAACATTTAATTTTTATCAGAGGTACACATACACACACACTTACACACGTAAATGTTTCATTTTTAACCTGTTGTCAGAGTTATGTTATGTTTCTTCATGAGTGGTAGTCTAGAACACTGTGATTGTAGACTCTAGAACATGTGATTGTAGACTCTAGGACACCGTGATTGTAGACTCTAGGACACTGTGATTGTAGACTCTAGGACACTGTGATTGTGAACTCTACAACACTGAGATTGTACTCTAGAATACTGTGATTGTAGGTTCTAGATCACTGTGATTGTAGGTTCTAGAACACTGTGATTGTAGGTTCTAGAACACTGTGATTGTATACTCTACAACACTGTGATTGTATACTCTACAACACTGTGATTGTATACTCTACAACACTGTGATTGTATACTCTACAACACTGTGATTGTAGACTCTACAACACTGTGATTGTAGACTCTAGAACACTGTGATTGTAGACTCTAGAACACTGTGATTGTAGACTCTAGAACACTGTGATTGTAGACTCTTCACCACTGTGATTGTGAACTCTACAACACTGAGATTGTACTCTAGAATACTGTGATTGTAGACTCTAGATCACTGTGATTGTAGACTCTAGATCACTGTGATTGTAGACTCTAGAACACTGTGATTGTAGACTCTAGAACACTGTGATTGTAGACTCTAGAACACTGTGATTGTAGACTCTAGAACACTGTGATTGTAGACTCTAGAACACTGTGATTGTAGACTCTAGAACACTGTGATTGTAGACTCTACAACACTGTGATTGTAGACTCTACAACACTGTGATTGTAGACTCTAGAACACTGTGATTGTAGACTCTAGAACACTGTGATTGTAGACTCTACAACACTGTGATTGTAGACTCTACAACACTGTGATTGTAGACTCTAGAACACTGTGATTGTAGACTCTAGAACACTGTGATTGTAGACTCTACAACACTGTGATTGTAGACTCTACAACACTGTGATTGTAGACTCTACAACACTGTGATTGTAGACTCTAGAACACTGTGATTGTAGACTCTAGAACACTGTGATTGTAGACTCTTCACCACTGTGATTGTGAACTCTACAACACTGAGATTGTACTCTAGAATACTGTGATTGTAGACTCTAGATCACTGTGATTGTAGACTCTAGAACACTGTGATTGTAGACTCTAGAACACTGTGATTGTAGACTCTAGAACACTGTGATTGTAGACTCTAGAACACTGTGATTGTAGACTCTAGAACACTGTGATTGTAGACTCTAGAACACTGTGATTGTAGACTCTAGAACACTTTGATTGTAGACTCTAGAACACTGTGATTGTAGACTCTAGAACACTGTGATTGTAGACTCTAGAACACTGTGATTGTAGACTCTAGAACACTGTGATTGTAGACTCTAGAACACTGTGATTGTAGACTCTAGAACACTGTGATTGTAGACTCTAGAACACTGTGATTGTAGACTCTAGAACACTGTGATTGTAGACTCTAGAACACTGTGATTGTAGACTCTAGAACACTGTGATTGTAGACTCTAGAACACTGTGATTGTAGACTCTAGAACACTGTGATTGTAGACTCTAGAAGAGTCTCTTAGTGCATCTGGAACTTATAGTGGTGCTCTTTTCTGTGTTCCTTCAGCATTGTTAGTGGGCCTGTGAAAATACTGTCCTAACTCCTGTCCCCTCTGTATCTCTGTTCTGGTAACTCTTCTGATAGACTAGTCTATCACAGCACTGCTCTGCTTATTGCTCTCAAATGCTGCTGGACGCATTATTTATTTATGAGGGGAAGACGATGTCTGAAATATTTACAACAGAAGAGCAGGAAAGAACTTTCAATAAGACATGAGATGCAACAATCAAGAAGTTCCTACTTCCTCACAGATAGGGCCTGCTCCCCTCCTTGTCCCGACAGTAGGGCCTGCTCCCCTCCTTCTCCCGACAGTAGGGCCTGCTCCCCTCCTTCTCCCGACAGTAGGGCCTGCTCCCCTCCTTCTCCCGACAGTAGGGCCTGCTCCCCTCCTTCTCCTTCATAATTGTGTAATCACCGATTGTGAATGACGAACAGGGCAGTCCATTTTATTGTATTGATCTATTGTAATTATAATCTCAAAATGGTAGGTAGTAGGTACCCTATATCAGTCCACCAAATCCAAGTAGTCTTATCAGTCTAATTTGGCCTACTTGGAGTGTTTGATTTGATACTGGAGTCTTACTCTAGTCTTACTGGAGTCTGACACATAACCAAAAAGACATTACGTCATTTACAATGGCAATAACACAAAGATGAAAGGAGGCACATGCTGTGTTTGTGTTGCTACAAGATCTGAATGAACACCACTCACATGGGGAAGAAATGAATCATGACATCTCTGATGATTATTCCACTGACTCTGAGCCTCCAGCCTGAACCTACAGCTCCGAACCCTAAGCGTATAAAAAGCCTGAACGGTGCTCACTGAGCAGGTGCCCGCGCCACCACCAAATGAAACGGTGAGACGGGAGAGAGGAACGGACGGCACCGCTGGGATAGAACAAGCCGGTGACAACACTACGGGACGATTATCAGCACAAAATATCATCACTAAGAGAGCAGTCCTTTACAAGCAAAAACTATAACAGCAACTGTTAACGAGACATGGACATGCTCCAACTGATGCCATTGCGTGAAGACACACACCGTGTAAGCACGAGCTGACAATAACACACTATTTTTGACTGACTGCTGTCATATCGACACTTGGATTAATTATAATGTCATTATTGCTTTTGTGCTGATTTTCACTATCATCGCTATGATATAAGAGTTCATTATCATCTCTATGATATAAGAGTTCATTATCATCTCTGATATAAGAGTTCATTATCATCGCTATGATGTAAGAGTTCATTATCATCGCTATGATATAAGAGTTCATTATCATCTCTATGATATAAGAGTTCATTATCATCTCTATGGTATATGAGTTCATTATCATCTCTATGGTATAAGAGTTCATTATCATTTCTATGGTATAAGAGTTCATTATCATCTCTATGATATAAGAGTTCATTATCATCTCTATGATATAAGAGTTCATTATCATCTCTATGGTATAAGAGTTCATTATCATCTCTATGGTATAAGAGTTCATTATCATCTCTATGGTATAAGAGTTCATTATCATCTCTATGGTATAAGAGTTCATTATCATCTCTATGGTATAAGAGTTCATTATCATCTCTATGGTATATGAGTTCATTATCATCTCTATGGTATATGAGATCATTATCATCTCTATGGTATATGAGGTCATTATCATCTCTATGGTATATGAGTTCATTATCATCTCTATGGTATATGAGTTCATTATCATCTCTATGGTATATGAGTTCATTATCATCTCTATGGTATATGAGTTCATTATCATCTCTATGGTATATGAGTTCATTATCATCTCTATGGTATAAGAGTTCATTATCATCTCTATGGTATAAGAGTTCATTATCATCTCTATGGTATAAGAGTTCATTATCATCTCTATGGTATAAGAGTTCATTATCATCTCTATGATATAAGAGTTCATTATCATCTCTATGGTATAAGAGTTCATTATCATCTCTATGGTATAAGAGTTCATTATCATGCCTATTGTTAGGTTCTAATTCTTTGATCGCTTGCCTGGACAAAATTTTTCAATAGGATACCTAATATAATGTAAACGTTTTACATTACCCTCTCTCCCTCAGTGACATGAATAAGTATATTTCATATTCTCAGAACCTAAACACTATGATTTAAGAGTTCATTATCATGCCTATGATTTAAGAGTTCATTATCACCCGGGTTTACTCAGTTAATTATCATGTATTTATTGTGTGTTTGTCTGCTGTGTGTTTGTCTGTCCATGTATGTGTCTGTCTGTCTCTGTGCATTTGACCTTTAGTGTGTGTGTGTGTGTGTGTGTGTGTTTGCGTTCATGACAGAGATGTTTTCTGGCACAGCGGAGAGCAGCCTGTCTGAAGCTGTGAGGGCCACCTGCAGACAACCCTCTGATCTACAGTAGTCCTGACCCCTCACACGCATACACGCCCGCGCACGGGTTCGCACACACAAACACACGCATGTTGTAAGAAAAGCCCCTGTATGAGTCAAGAAGAGAAGATGTAGAGAGAGGAAGGGATGGGAAGGAGGGATGGGAAGGAGGGAGCGAGGGAGGGAGCGAGGGAGCGAGGGAGGGAAGGAAGGAAGGAAGGAAAGGAGAGCTGAAGAAATACAGCAGAGAGGACAGAAAGAGAGACACAGTATCCCTGCTACGGGAGCTACACTGTAGATATTGTACTTTCAATTTCACGTCAACAAACGGCTGTTCCATTTCCAACAATAGATTGATGATTCATTTGCACTGTCCTTGTTAAGTACATTCCGAAAATACATTTCATGAATACATTTCATGAATAAACTGTTAGATGTTACTTTTTTATAGACCGATTTCCAGAGACACTAACTTTTCAGCAGAGAGGAGCAGGTGCTCTGACTCTTCAGATTCAGCATGTCTTATTGTGCACTTTTTACTTCCTAATATCATTTATTAAAAGCCACCTGACTGTAGACTATACGTTTTGATGATGTCATCCTTTTCAGAGATGATGGGAGAAGAGAAGTGCCTTATAAACCTGATGACAGCAGTCTAGTTCATGTCTGACAGGGTGGTGGAGCTATGAGCTGTTATGAATGCTTATAGCAAGTCTATGAATTCCTATAGCGAGTCTTAAGCTGCAGTTAGGATATGAGACAATATATAGCATATATATATATATATATATATATATATAATATATGATATACACACACTACCGTTCAAAAGTTTGGGGTCACTTAGAAATGTACTTGTTTTTGAAAGAAAACCATTTTTTTGTCCATTAAAATAACATCAAATTGATCAGAAATACAGTGTAGATATTGTTAATCTTGTAAACGACTATTGTAGCTGGACACGGCTGATTTTTTAAAATGGAATATCTACATAGGTGTACAGAGGCCCATTATCAGCAACAGCTGAAAACTGATGTTCTGATTAAAGAAGCAATAAAACTGTCCGCCTTTAAACTAGTTGAGTATCTGGAGCATCAGCATTTGTGGATTTGATTCCAGGATCAAAATGGCCAGAAACAAAGACCTTACTTCTGAAACTCGTCAGTCTATTCTTGTTCTGAGAAACGAAGGCTATTCTATTCGAGAAATTGCCAGGAAACTGAAGATCTGGTACAATGCTGTGTACTACTCCCTTCACAGAACAGCGTAAACTGGCTAACCAGAATAGAAAGAGGAGTGGGAGGCCCTGGTGCACAACTGAGCAAGAGGACAAGTACATTAGTGTCTTGTTCTGAGAAACAGACGCCTCACAAGTCCTCAACTGGCAGCTTCATTAAATAGTACCCGCAAAACACCAGTCTCAACGTCAACAGTCAAGAGGCGACTCCAGGATGCTGACCTTCTAGGCAGCTGCCGACCCAAAGCCTGCGACTCGTCTTAATCAATCAGTGTGATTTTGTTTCACTGAATCTCCCTCTGTATATTTGATTAGGCTAATTGATCTCTGGCTGGATGTGGTATAGCGCATCTGTCACTGATCAGAAACGTTTAGCATGCTATCGTGTAGCCTAAATCAATTGTTTATCTATTACTGAATAGAAACATTTAGCATGCTATCATGTAGCCTAAATCAACTGTTTATCTATTACTGATCAGAAACATTTAGCATGCTATCATGTAGCCTAAATCAAGTGTTTATCTATTACTGAACAGAAACATTTAGCATGCTATCATGTAGCCTAAATCAACAGTTTTTCTATTACTGTACAGAAACATTTAGCATGCTATCATGTAGCCTAAATCAACAGTTTTTCTATTACTGATCAGAAACATTTAGCATGCTATCATGTAGCCTAAATCAACAGTTTTTCTATTACTGATCAGAAACATTTAGCATGCTATCATGTAGCCTAAATCAACTGTTTATCTATTACTGAACAGAAACATTTAGCATGCTATCATGTAGCCTAACTAAAGTGTGTTATTTGGCTCTTGATTCACGTATAGGCTACATATAGGAGCCTTATATAATCTACCCACCATCGAGCTGTTGGAGCTCATCCTGTTTTATCTAATGTAACTTACTTCAAGATGATAATCAATCATTCATTCATGTCGTTACACAGCATACGAGTCATGTATGCGTTTAAATACAACCAAGCATTTTATTTTGAAAACAAATAAAGGTAGCATTGAATAATTAAACAATAGGCCTAAATAAATAAGTAGATTGTCTGTTAAACATCCATGTGAATAATCGCTCAAAAGACCTGTGTTATGAATGTATGTTTTATTCTGAAATGATCATGTGTTTCATTTCTGGGTCTTTTTTCGATAGTTTACAAGGTCCAACAAGGCACTTTAGCAGGGCAGTCATATTTTGTTAGGATGTATCAGCGTTAACAGATGCCACTGAAATATGTTCTACTCCTGATTCTGAGATGCGATGTCCGTCATGGTTTCATTCATCATCATTCACTTCGGCTTATTAGTAGTGCACTTCAGCTTATTCGTAGTGCACTTCAGCTTATTAGTAGTGCACTTCAGCTTATTAGTAGTGCACTTCAGCTTATTCGTAGTGCACTTCAGCTTATTAGTAGTGCACTTCAGCTTATTCGTAGTGCACTTCAGCTTATTAGTAGTGCACTTCAGCTTATTAGTAGTGCACTTCAGCTTATTAGTAGTGCACTTCGGCTTATTCGTAGTGCACTTCGGCTTATTCGTAGTGCACTTCGGCTTATTCGTAGTGCACTTCGGCTTATTCGTAGTGCACTTCGGCTTATTCGTAGTGCACTTCGGCTTATTCGTAGTGCACTTCGGCTTATTCGTAGTGCACTTCGGCTTATTCGTAGTGCACTTCGGCGTATTAGTAGTGCACTTCGGCTTATTCGTAGTGCACTTCGGCTTATTCGTAGTGCACTTCGGCTTATTCGTAGTGCACTTCGGCGTATTATTCGTAGTGCACTTCGGCTTATTATTCGTAGTGCACTTCGGCGTATTATTCGTAGTGCACTTCGGCGTATTATTCGTAGTGCACTTCGGCTTATTATTCGTATCGCAATTTGGAAAATTTCAATGATCAGAAAGATGTGTTTTATGGCGACATTTCTTTGGCCCGACCAGTACTGGAACCTGGCGCCGCTCGTGTCTGTTTCTTCTGCCGAGAGGGATCTGTAGTAAAAGGTACTCAGACACTCCGTTTTTTGTTTCTTAACACGACAAGCCAGAAACCCGTCGATATGACCGGGCCCCATCGGGTTCAGGCGGAGAAGGACAACTCTAACCCAGTGTCCTTCAGCTAGGCTCAGTTTACAACTAGTAGAGATTAAAGAGAGGCAAGAAGGCTGCACCAAAACACAACACAACATCATGCACACATCTACACAACAACACAATACACACAACACAACAAAACACATATCTACACAACAATACAATACACACAACACAACATCATGCACACATCTACACAACAATACAATACACACAACACAACATCATGCACACAACACAACAATGCAATACAATACAATACAATACACACAACACAACAATGCAATACACACAATACAATACACACAACACAACACAACAATACAATACACACAACACAACAATACAATACACACAACACAACAATACAATACACACAACACAACAAAACACACATCTACACAACAATACAACACAACAATACACACATCTACACAACAATACAACACAACAATACAATACAACACACATCTACACAACAATACAATACAACACACATATACACAACAACACAACACACATCTACACAACACAACACAACAATACAACACACATATACACAACAATACAATACACACAACACAACAATACAATACACACAACACAACAAAACACACATCTACACAACAATACAACACAACAATACAATACAACACACATCTACACAACACAACAAAACACACATATACACAACAACACAACACACATCTACACAACACAACACAACACAACAATACAACACACATATACACAACACACATCTACACAACAGACCAATACAACACAACACACATCTACACAACAGACCAATACAACACAACACACATCTACACAACACAACAATACAACACAACACAACACACATCTACACAACACAACAATACAATACACATCTACACAATACAACACAACACACATCTACACAACACAACAATACAACACACATCTACACAACACAACAATACAATACAACACACATCTACACAACACAACAATACAATACAACACACATCTACACAACACAACAATACAACACACATCTACACAATACAACACAACACACATCTACACAACACAACAATACAACACAACACACATCTACACAACACAACAATACAATACACATCTACACAATACAACACAACACACATCTACACAACACAACAATACAACACAACACACATCTACACAACACAACAATACAACACACATCTACACAACACAACAATACAACACACATATACACAACACACATCTACACAACAGACCAATACAACACAACACACATCTACACAACAGACCAATACAACACAACACACATCTACACAACACAACAATACAACACAACACAACACACATCTACACAACACAACAATACAATACACATCTACACAATACAACACAACACACATCTACACAACACAACAATACAACACACATCTACACAACACAACAATACAATACAACACACATCTACACAACACAACAATACAATACAACACACATCTACACAACACAACAATACAACACACATCTACACAATACAACACAACACACATCTACACAATACAACACAACACACATCTACACAACACAACAATACAACACAACACACATCTACACAACACAACACACATCTACACAACACAACAATACAATACACATCTACACAATACAACACAACACACATCTACACAACACAACAATACAACACAACACACATCTACACAACACAACAATACAACACACATCTACACAACACAACAATACAACACACATCTACACAACACAACAATACAACACAACAGATATACACAAAACATTGACAGTACACAGGCCAAACATTCCTCCTAGTTCAACTATGCACTCATTACACACACAACAACAACCACCTTCCTCTCTCTCTGCCCGCCCCCCAATCCCCTCATCCCTTGTTGGTGTGTAATTGGAGGTCTCTGCCTACAGATATTTGCCCTCAGTCAGTCATGAGGACACACAATTAGTCTCGTGTGTGTGTGTGTGTGTGTGTGTGTGTGTGTGTGTGTGTGTGTGTGTGTGTGTGTGTGTGTGTGTGTGTGTGTGTGTGTGTGTGTGTGTGTGTGTGTGTGTGTGTGTGTGTGTGTGTGTGTGTGTGTGTGTGTGAATTTAGGGCAGCATTGTATTAGGATTACGTAAAACTGGAGGGAGCCGGCGAATTGGGATAATTTGATGTTTCCTGAGAGTAGAGAGAGGAGGGGGGGAGAGAGAGAGAGAGCGAGTGTGAGGGGAGAGGGGATAATTACTTGACACATTGGAAAGAATTAACAAAAAAACTGAGCGAACTAGAATGCTATTTGGCCCTAAACAGAGAGTACACAGTGGCAGAATACCTGACCACTGTGATTGACCCAAAATCGGGGAAAGCTTTGACTATGTACAGACTCAGTGAGCATAGCCTTGCTATTGAGAGAGGCCGTCGTAGGCAGACCTGGCTCTCAGGAGAAGACGTGCTATGTGAACACTGCCCACAAAATGAGGTGGAAACTGAGCTGCACTTCCTAACCTCCTGCCAAATGTATGACCATATTAGAGACACATATTTCCCTCAGATTACACAGACCCACAAAGAATTTGAGGTGAAATATCATAGCAAGATGTGAGACCTGTTTCCAGGGCAACCAGTGGAACACAGACAACATTGTAAATATGAATCTGTTTATTTATCTTCCTACTTTAACTACAGCGTTTTCACATTGTGTTACAACACTGTACACAGACAATAGTAGAACATTCACATTGTGTTACAACACTGTACACAGACAATAGTAGAACATTCACATTGTGTTACAACACTGTACACAGACAATAGTAGAACATTCACATTGTGTTACAACACTGTACACAGACAATAGTAGAACATTCACATTGTGTTACAACACTGTACACAGACAATAGTAGAACATTCACATTGTGTTACAACACTGTACACAGACAATAGTAGAACATTCACATTGTGTTACAACACTGTACACAGACAATAGTAGAACATTCACATTGTGTTACAACACTGTACACAGACAATAGTAGAACATTCACATTGTGTTACAACACTGTACACAGACAATAGTAGAACATTCACATTGTGTTACAACACTGTACACAGACAATAGTAGAACATTCACATTGTGTTACAACACTGTACACAGACAATAGTAGAACATTCACATTGTGTTACAACACTGTACACAGACAATAGTAGAACATTTGAAATGTCTAGATGTTTTAAAAACTTTTGAGTGTAATGTTTACTTGTTAATTTCCCTTTTTTGTTTATTGTCTATTTCACTCGTTTTGCCAATGTAAATATGTTTCCCATGCCAATAAAGCCCTTAGGAGACAGAGAGCCAGAGAGAGAGAACGAATAGTGGAGGAGTGAAAGGAGAGTGTTGCAGGAGGGAGGGAGGGAGGGAGGGAGGGAGGGAGGGAGAAAGGACGTGTCGGACGGATCAGAGACCCTGACTCCCGTCCCGACCGCCGCCCGCATGGCTCGTGTTGTGTAGCGAGGCGGTTGACGTGTTGACAGCTCTCCGCAGGAAGTGGGTTCACACTCAGGACTCTGCGGGGAGGAGGAGGAGGAGGAAGCGTGAGTTGTGTTTATTTTTAGTTGCCCCTGGGTCGACTAATCTGTTATACCACGCCAGCTTAATGGGATTGAGCTGTCTCCAGTAGGCATAGGACTGTAGGACCGACCGGAGGGCTGCTCGCTGGGTTCTCTGCTGCGCCCCACCGCACCATGGCGTCAGGGTCTGAACCAAACCAGCCTAGTCTGGTGCCATACAAACAGAGCACTGAGCCAGACATGACTCGAACGTAGCCGAGCTGAGCCATGGATAAGAAACGTCAGCGGGTGTCGATGAGATCGCGGGAGATGAGATGAGCGATGAATCTGGACTGCCTGCAGTTGGGGGACTGGTGTTCGGCAGCACGGGGGAGTCCATGGCTGCACCACACGGATGAGGGCCACGGTGGAGGGGGCCGGGACCAGGGCCGGTGGAGGGCAGCAGGGTGGCCGGGTAAAGCTGGACCCAGGCTGGAGGGGCCTCTCCTGGGAGGACCGCGGCTCAACCCGGAGGAATTGAGAAGCACCGTGGTGGTGCTCTACACCCCCGCTGGAAACACCTGCTTCCTCCAACTGGTACTAGAGAAGGAGAGAGATGAATACTCACCTCCTTAGAGGACAAAGTCTCCAGCTCTGATCCCTAGAGGACAAAGTCTCTTCCTACTCTCTCTTTCCCTCTCTCCCTCCCTCCCTTATCTACCTCTCTCCCTGCTCTCTCTCTCTCTCCCTCTTTCCCTCTCTCCCTCCCTCCCTTATCTACCTCTCTCCCTGCTCTCTCTCTCTCTCCCTCTCTCCCTCCCTCCCTTATCTACCTCTCTCCCTGCTCTCTCTCTCTCCCTCTTTCCCGCCCTCCCTCCCTCCCTTATCTACCTCTCTCCCTGCTCTCTCTCTCTCTCTCTCTACTCTCTCTCCCTGCTCTCCGCTTTCCCCTTAGATCTCTTTCCCCTTGCTCTCTCCTAAACTCGCTCTCTCCATTATTTTCCGCTTTCTTGCTTGTCTTTGTTTGGTTGTAGACTAGTTGTTTGGTTGTAGACTAGTTGTTTGGTTGTAGACTAGTTGTTTGGTTGTAGACTAGTTGTTTGGTTGTAGGCGCGAGTGTCACAGTATGTTAAGTTGCGTTATGTTAAGCTGCGTATCAGGGAAGCTGTGTTCCGGCAGCTAGCTACACCTGTGGTTCCGGCAGCTAGCTACACCTGTGGTTCCGGCAGCTAGCTACACCTGTGGTTCCGGCAGCTAGCTACACCTGTGGTTCCGGCAGCTAGCTACACCTGTGGTTCCGGCAGCTAGCTGCACCTGTGGTTCCGGCAGCTAGCTGCACCTGTGGTTCCGGCAGCTAGCTGCACCTGTGGTTCCGGCAGCTAGCTGCACCTGTGGTTCCGGCAGCTAGCTGCACCTGTGGTTCCGGCAGCTAGCTGCACCTGTGGTTCCGGCAGCTAGCTGCACCTGTGGTTCCGGCAGCTAGCTGCACCTGTGGTTCCGGCAGCTAGCTGCACCTGTGGTTCCGGCAGCTAGCTGCACCTGTGGTTCCGGCAGCTAGCTGCACCTGTGGTTCCGGCAGCTAGCTGCACCTGTGGTTCCGGCAGCTAGCTGCACCTGTGGTTCCGGCAGCTAGCTGCACCTGTGGTTCCGGCAGCTAGCTGCACCTGTGGTTCCGGCAGCTAGCTGCACCTGTGGTTCCGGCAGCTAGCTGCACCTGTGGTTCCGGCAGCTAGCTGCACCTGTGGTTCCGGCAGCTAGCTGCACCTGTGGTTCCGGCAGCTAGCTGCACCTGTGGTTCCGGCAGCTAGCTGCACCTGTGGTTCCGGCAGCTAGCTGCACCTGTGGTTCCGGCAGCTAGCTGCACCTGTGGTTCCGGCAGCTAGCTGCACCTGTGGTTCCGGCAGCTAGCTGCACCTGTGGTTCCGGCAGCTAGCTACACCTGTGGTTCCGGCAGCTAGCTACACCTGTGGTTGAAAAGTGTGCTGCTCCTAGAAACACTTTTGACTTATTTTAATTTGCTGATGAATGATAGAGCCTCATACTCCCAGAGATCTCAGTCAGTGTGTTTGTGATGAGAAGATCTCCCACTCCATCTCTCGTGCTAGCAGAGTGGGTGAGGAGTTTTGCATCATATGGGTCAGGTCAGTCCATCCTGTGGGTCCAGTAGGCGTGTTCTACACTACATCTGGCTCCCTGGACCAGATAGGAACAGACCGAGATATGTCCTCATGCCGTTCACACTGGATACAGGAGATAGCAGAGAGGATAGTACTCATGCCGTTCACACTGGATACAGGAGATAGCAGAGAGGATAGTACTCATGCCGTTCACACTGGACACAGGAGATAGCAGAGAGGATAGTACTCATGCCGTTCACACTGGATACAGGAGATAGCAGAGAGGATAGTACTCATGCCGTTCACACTGGACACAGGAGATAGCAGAGAGGATAGTACTCATGCCGTTCACACTGGATACAGGAGATAGCAGAGAGGATAGTACTCATGCCGTTCACACTGGACACAGGAGATAGCAGAGAGGATAGTACTCATGCCGTTCACACTGGGCACAGGAGATAGCAGAGAGGATAGTACTCATGCCGTTCACACTGGACACAGGAGATAGCAGAGAGGATAGTACTCATGCCGTTCACACTGGGCACAGGAGATAGCAGAGAGGATAGTACTCATGCCGTTCACACTGGACACAGGAGATAGCAGAGAGGATAGTACTCATGCCGTTCACACTGGACACAGGAGATCGCAGAGTAGATAGTAGCCAGGGGGAGATCGGAGTTAGCAGAGAGGATAGTACTCAGGGGGAGACCAGAGAGAGGATAGTACTCAGGGGGAGACCAGAGAGAGGATAGTACTCAGGGGGAGACAGGAGATAGCAGAGAGGATAGTACTCAGGGGGAGACAGGAGAGAGGATAGTACTCAGGGGGAGACAGGAGATAGCAGAGAGGATAGTACTCAGGGGGAGACAGGAGAGAGGATAGTATTCAGGGGGAGACAGGAGATAGCAGAGAGGATAGTACTCATGCCATTCACACTGGATACAGGAGATAGCAGGGAGGATAGTACTCATGCCATTCACACTGGATACAGGAGATAGCAGAGATGATAGTACTCATGCCATTCACACTGGATACAGGAGATAGCTGTCAGCCAGCCAGATAGTTGACAGAGTAACGACTTTGTTTACTAGTGGATCACCAGGTGCATACTGATTGTGTACAGGACTTAGTGAAGCAGCATGGTTGTCTGTATGGGACCCTGATCCTGGTTAGTTTGCCTGCTGCAGAGAGATTAGCTCATAGTTTCTGTGTATTTGTGCTGCAGAGACCATAAACAGCTTGGTTATCAAGACACAGTCCACAGCGGTTGGTTGCTCTGCTCTGCTCTGCCCCAGACCCTCGCCATTCTGCTCGTACCGAGACCCTCGCCATTCTGTTCCGCTCGTACAAAGACCCTCGCCATTCTGTTCCGCTCGTACAAAGACCCTCGCCATTCTGTTCCGCTCGTACAAAGACCCTCGCCATTCTGTTCCGCTCGTACAAAGACCCTCGCCGTTCTGCTCCGCTCGTACCCAGACCCTCGCCATTCTGCCCCGCTCGTACCCAGACCCTCGCCATTCTGCCCCGCTCGAACATTGACCCTCACCATTCTGCTCCTCTCGAACCCACACCCTCGCCATTGTCTCCTCTCTGTCTCCTCTCTAATGTCAGCTCCTCTAATGTCAGCTCCTCTAATGTCAGCTCCTCTAATGTCAGCTCCTCTAATGTCTGCTCCCTAATGTTTCCTCTCTAATGTCTCTCCTCTAATGTCTCCTCTCTAATGTCTCTCCTCTAATGTCTCCTCTCTAATGTCTCTCCTCTAATGTCTCTCCTCTAATGTCTCTCCTCTAATGTCTCTCCTCTAATGTCTCTCCTCTAATGTCTCCTCTCTAATGTCTCCTCTCTAATGTCTCCTCCCTAATGTCTCCTCCCTAATGTCTCCTCTCTAATGTCTCCTCTCTAATGTCTCTCCTCTAATGTCTCCTCTCTAATGTCTCCTCTCTAATGTCTCCTCTCTAATGTCTCCTCTCTAATGTCTCTCCTCTAATGTCTCCTCTCTAATGTCTCCTCTCTAATGTCTCCCCTCTAATGTCTCCCCTCTAATGTCTTCCCTCTAATGTCTCCTCTCTAATGTCTCCTCTCTAATGTCTCCTCTCTAATGTCTCCTCTCTAATGTCTCCTCTCTAATGTCTCTCCTCTAATGTCTCCTCTCTAATGTCTCCTCTCTAATGTCTCCTCTCTAATGTCTCCTCTCTAATGTCCCCTCTCAGACACAGACACGTTGTCTGTCTAAGAAGTGTTTTTAACAGGGTCTGATCTCAACTGTGCTGGAGCTGCCGGCTTCCATCAGTGTCATCAGCCTCCTACTAGTGTACTGGCTGGGGGTCTGTAGAACCAAGGGTTTGCAGTACATTGCAATGTGTTGTTAGGCTATGCACGGTATGGTACACACACACATGAAAACATGCACACACACACACACATACACAGAGCGAGAGAGAGAGAGAGACCATCCCCACTAATTGTGTGTCCTCATGACCAACTGAGGGCAAATGTCTGGGGATGGGGAGGGGGGCAGAGAGAGAGGAAGGTGGGACACTGAAGGATGAGAGAGGGAGAGGGTTATAGAGAGAGAGAGAGAGAGAGAGAGGGAGGTGGGACACTGAAGGATGAGAGGGAGAGGGTTATAGAGAGAGAGAGAGGGAGGTGGGACACTGAAGGATGAGAGAGGGAGAGGGTTATAGAGAGAGAGGGAGGTGGGACACTGAAGGATGAGAGAGGGAGAGGGTTATAGAGAGAGAGAGAGAGAGGGAGGTGGGACACTGAAGGATGAGAGAGGGAGAGGGTTATAGAGAGAGAGAGGGAGGTGGGACACTGAAGGATGAGAGGGAGAGGGTTATAGAGAGAGAGAGAGAGAGAGAGAGAGGGAGGTGGGACACTGAAGGATGAGAGAGGGAGAGGGTTATAGAGAGAGAGAGAGAGAGAGAGAGAGAGAGAGGGAGGTGGGACACTGATGGATGAGAGAGGGAGAGGGTTATAGAGAGAGAGGGAGGTGGGACACTGAAGGATGAGAGAGGGAGAGGGTTATAGAGAGAGAGAGGGAGGTGGGACACTGAAGGATGAGAGAGGGAGAGGGTTATAGAGAGAGAGAGGGAGGTGGGACACTGAAGGATGAGAGAGGGAGAGGGTTATAGAGAGAGAGAGAGAGGGAGAGAGGGAGGTGGGACACTGAAGGATGAGAGAGGGAGAGGGTTATAGAGAGAGAGAGAGAGAGGGATGGAGAGAGATAGGAGAAGAGGAATGCTGTTTTGTAAGGAATCTCTTGATGGTGTTGGTGTGTGTGTGTAATGAGTGCATAATTGAACGAGGAGGAATGTTTGGCCTGTGTACTGTCGATCTGTTGTGTTGCGTTCTGTTGTGGTGTGTAAATGTTTTGTGTTGTGATGCAGCCTAATCTCCAGTACAGGGATTATAATCTGAGCCTAGCTGAGGAACACCAGGTAGAACCATGCAGAGGTGGGACTGACTGTTTGTCATTTTAGCTCGGGGGATTCAATCTTGCAACCTTTCGGTTACTAGTCCAACGCTCTAACCACTAGGCTACCTGCCTGCTCTAACCACTAGGCTACCTGCCTCCTCTAACCACTAGGCTACCTGCCTCCTCTAACCACTAGGCTACCTGCCTCCTCTAACCACTAGGCTACCTGCCTCCTCTAACCACTAGGCTACCTGCCTGCTCTAACCACTAGGCTACCTGCCTGCTCTAACCACTAGGCTACCTGCCTCCTCTAACCACTAGGCTACCTGCCTCCTCTAACCACTAGGCTACCTGCCTCCTCTAACCACTAGGCTACCTGCCTCCTCTAACCACTAGGCTACCTGCCTCCTCTAACCACTAGGCTACCTGCCTCCTATAACCACTAGGCTACCTGCCTGCTCTAACCACTAGGCTACCTGCCTCCTCTAACCACTAGGCTACCTGCCTCCTCTAACCACTAGGCTACCTGCCTCCTCTAACCACTAGGCTACCTGCCTCCTCTAACCACTAGGCTACCTGCCTCCTCTAACCACTAGGCTACCTGCCTCCTCTAACCACTAGGCTACCTGCCTCCTCTAACCACTAGGCTACCTGCCTCCTCTAACCACTAGGCTACCTGCCTCCTCTAACCACTAGGCTACCTGCCTCCTCTAACCACTAGGCTACCTGCCTCCTATAACCACTAGGCTACCTGCCTCCTCTAACCACTAGGCTACCTGCCTCCTCTAACCACTAGGCTACCTGCCTCCTCTAACCACTAGGCTACCTGCCTCCTCTAACCACTAGGCTACCTGCCTCCTCTAACCACTAGGCTACCTGCCTCCTATAACCACTAGGCTACCTGCCGCCCCACTGAGTGGTTAGTGAATAACAAACCGTGGTCAATAGATCTCAATGTGACCGATTGGATTTCACAGCGTTGTAGAAGCCAACCGACTTTTCCTGGTCTGATTCAGCCTGGGTGGACTGTGGAGGTTGGGGTCTGATTCAGCCTGGTGGACTGTGGAGGTTGGGGTCTGATTCAGCCTGGTGGACTGTGGAGGTTGGGGTCTGATTCAGCCTGGTGGACTGTGGAGGTTGGGGTCTGATTCAGCCTGGTGGACTGTGGAGGTTGGGGTCTGATTCAGCCTGGTGGACTGTGGAGGTTGGGGTCTGATTCAGCCTGGTGGACTGTGGAGGTTGGGGTCTGATTCAGCCTGGGTGGACTGTGGAGGTTGGGGTCTGATTCAGCCTGGTGGACTGTGGAGGTTGGGGTCTGATTCAGCCTGGTGGACTGTGGAGGTTGGGGTCTGATTCAGCCTGGTGGAATGTGGAGGTTGGGGTCTGCTTCAGCCTGGGTGGACTGTGGAGGTTGGGGTCTGATTCAGCCTGGTGGACTGTGGAGGTTGGGGTCTGATTCAGCCTGGTGGACTGTGGAGGTTGGGGTCTGATTCAGCCTGGTGGACTGTGGAGGTTGGGGTCTGATTCAGCCTGGTGGACTGTGGAGGTTGGGGTCTGATTCAGCCTGGTGGACTGTGGAGGTTGGGGTCTGATTCAGCCTGGGTGGACTGGAGGTTGGGGTCTGATTCAGCCTGGGTGGACTGGAGGTTGGGGTCTGATTCAGCCTGGTGGACTGTGGAGGTTGGGGTCTGATTCAGCCTGGTGGACTGTGGAGGTTGGGGTCTGATTCAGCCTGGTGGACTGTGGAGGTTGGGGTCTGATTCAGCCTGGTGGACTGTGGAGGTTGGGGTCTGATTCAGCCTGGTGGACTGTGGAGGTTGGGGTCTGATTCAGCCTGGGTGGACTGTGGAGGTTGGGGTCTGATTCAGCCTGGGTGGACTGTGGAGGTTGGGGTCTGATTCAGCCTGGGTGGACTGTGGAGGTTGGGGTCTGATTCAGCCTGGGTGGACTGTGGAGGTTGGGGTCTGATTCAGCCTGGTGGACTGTGGAGGTTCGTTTCCATGCTCCCAAAAAACAGGCTCTATATCCCACGGTCAGAGAGGACGCTCTCTCTCTGTCTGTGTGTGTGTGTGTGTGTGTGTGTGTGTGTGTGTGTGTGTGTGTGTGTGTGTGTGTGTGTGTGTGTGTGTGTGTGTGTGTGTGTGTGTGTGTGTGTGTGTGTGTGTGTGTGTGTGTGTGTGTCCGTGCAAAGGCAGGCCAGTCTCCCGTGCTGAGTAAATGACCAAACTATTGATCGGGATGTGTGTCTGTTTCCACGGTATCCTGGAGCGCTGTGTGTTTGTGACTAGCTACTCCCATTCCACGGGCCTATTTTTGGGGCTGTGTTTTGGACCAGGGTGATATTTTGCTTCGTAGCAGTTTAACTATGGAGTATATTCCTCTCCACATCCATGTATTTATCATAGAAACAAGAAAAGACGTGTATTTTCCATGTCTTTTCCATGACTGCATCTCTATGGCTGATGCCTACAGTAGTTTGTATACGTGGGTCATTCCGTGTGAAAATGGGACAGGAATGTCCTTGGAGGGTTTTTTTCCAGTTTGCAGAACGAAAGAAATGTATTAAAATATACGTGCAAATACATGTCATGGTCATTTTGTATCTGAATGTTGCAGTAGAGTGATGATGTGTTACTGTAGTTCACTGTTGCTTTACCCCTTCCTTCATGTACCCAGTGTGTTACAGTAGTGTTCACTAAACCAGTGTGTTACAGTAGTGTTCACTAACCCAGTTTGTTAATATAGTAATGTTCACTAAACCAGTGTGTTTATATAGTAGTGTTCACTAACCCAGTGTGTTAATATAGTAGTGTTCACTAAACCAGTGTGTTAATATAGTAGTGTTCACTAACCCAGTGTGTTTATATAGTAGTGTTCACTAACCCAGTGTGTTAATATAGTAGTGTTCACTAGCCTGGTGTGTTACAGTAATATTCACTAACCCAGTGTGTTTATATAGTAATATTCACTAACCCAGTGTGTTTATATAGTAATATTCACTAACCCAGTGTGTTTATATAGTAATATTCACTAACCCAGTGTGTTTATATAGTAATATTCACTAACCCAGTGTGTTTATATAGTAATATTCACTAACCCAGTGTGTTTATATAGTAATATTCACTAACCCAGTGTGTTTATATAGTAATATTCACTAACCCAGTGTGTTTATATAGTAATATTCACTAACCCAGTGTGTTTATATAGTAATATTCACTAACCCAGTGTGTTTATATAGTAATATTCACTAACCCAGTGTGTTTATATAGTAATATTCACTAACCCAGTGTGTTTATATAGTAATATTCACTAACCCAGTGTGTTTATATAGTAATATTCACTAACCCAGTGTGTTTATATAGTAATATTCACTAACCCAGTGTGTTTATATAGTAATATTCACTAACCCAGTGTGTTTATATAGTAATATTCACTAACCCAGTGTGTTTATATAGTAATATTCACTAACCCAGTGTGTTTATATAGTATTATTCACTAAACCAGTGTGTTTATATAGTAATATTCACTAACCCAGTGTGTTTATATAGTAATATTCACTAAACCAGTGTGTTTATATAGTAATATTCACTAACCCAGTGTGTTTATATAGTAATATTCACTAACCCAGTGTGTTTATATAGTAATATTCACTAACCCAGTGTGTTTATATAGTAATGTTCACTAACCCAGTGTGTTTATATAGTAATGTTCACTAACCCAGTGTGTTTATATAGTAATATTCACTAACCCAGTGTGTTTATATAGTAGTGTTCACTAACCCAGTGTGTTTATATAGTAATATTCACTAACCCAGTGTGTTTATATAGTAGTGTTCACTAACCCAGTGTGTTTATATAGTAATGTTCACTAACCCAGTGTGTTTATATAGTAATATTCACTAACCCAGTGTGTTTATATAGTAATATTCACTAACCCAGTGTGTTTATATAGTAATATTCACTAACCCAGTGTGTTTATATAGTAATATTCACTAACCCAGTGTGTTAATATAGTAATATTCACTAACCCAGTGTGTTTATATAGTAATATTCACTAACCCAGTGTGTTAATATAGTAATATTCACTAACCCAGTGTGTTTATATAGTAATATTCACTAACCCAGTGTGTTAATATAGTAATATTCACTAACCCAGTGTGTTAATATAGTAATATTCACTAACCCAGTGTGTTAATATAGTAATATTCACTAACCCAGTGTGTTCTCTCCACAGAGCTCAGGAATGGAGGAGACTGTTTGGGAGCAGCACACTGTGAACCTACAAAGGGTGAGTTGACCTTTAACCTTTATATGTATTTGACCTGGCGTCTCTCCTACGCTCTGTCCGTAGTGAAGGGCCAGAGTGTGTTGTTCCTAGCCGTCAGTAAAGGCCACAGCTACTGTGTGTTAGCTCCTTGCGTGTGTCTGTCTGTGAACTCCCTGGGTGTACACTACAGTAGTTTACTGAAGCTCAATGACCAAGCAGGCAGACAGGCAGACAGACAGGCAGGCCGGCCGAAATGGAACCCCTAGTTCCTACAATATACAGTATATACAAACAAGATGTCTTGTTTCCCCTTGGATAGACAGAGATGTCTTGTTTCCCCTTGGATAGACAGATGTCTTGTTTCCCCTTGGATAGACAGATGTCTTGTTTCCCCTTGGATAGACAGATGTCTTGTTTCCCCTTGGATAGACAGATGTCTTGTTTCCCCCTGGATAGACAGAGATGTCTTGTTTCCCCTTGGATAGACAGATGTCTTGTTTCCCCCTGGATAGACAGAGATGTCTTGTTTCCCCTTAGATAGACAGATGTCTTGTTTCCCCCTGGATAGACAGAGATGTCTTGTTTCCCCTTGGATAGACAGATGTCTTGTTTCCCCTTGGATAGACAGATGTCTTGTTTCCCCCTGGATAGACAGAGATGTCTTGTTTCCCCTTGGATAGACAGATGTCTTGTTTCCCCCTGGATAGACAGAGATGTCTTGTTTCCCCTTGGATAGACAGATGTCTTGTTTCCCCCTGGATAGACAGATGTCTTGTTTCCCCTTGGATAGACAGATGTCTTGTTTCCCCCTGGATAGACAGAGATGTCTTGTTTCCCCTTGGATAGACAGATGTCTTGTTTCCCCCTGGATAGACAGAGATGTCTTGTTTCCCCTTGGATAGACAGATGTCTTGTTTCCCCCTGGATAGACAGAGATGTCTTGTTTCCCCTTGGATAGACAGATGTCTTGTTTCCCCCTGGATAGACAGATGTCTTGTTTCCCCTTGGATAGACAGATGTCTTGTTCCCCCCTGGATAGACAGAGATGTCTTGTTTCCCCTTGGATAGACAGAGATGTCTTGTTTCCCCCTGGAAAGACAGGAGGTGTCTTGTTTCCCCTTGGATAGACAGATGTCTTGTTTCCCCCTGGATAGACAGAGATGTCTTGTTTCCCCCTGGAAAGACAGGAGGTGTCTTGTTTCCCCTTGGATAGACAGATGTCTTGTTTCCCCTTGGATAGACAGAGATGTCTTGTTTCCCCCTGGATAGACAGAGATGTCTTGTTTCCCCTTGGATAGACAGAGATGTCTTGTTTCCCCCTGGATAGACAGAGATGTCTTGTTTCCCCCTGGATAGACAGAGATGTCTTGTTTCCCCTTGGATAGACAGAGATGTCTTGTTTCCCCCTGGATAGACAGGAGATGTCTTGTTTCCCCCTGGAAAGACAGGAGATGTCTTGTTTCCCCTTGGATAGACAGGAGATGTCTTGTTTCCCCTTGGATAGACAGGAGATGTCTTGTTTCCCCTTGGATAGACAGGAGATGTCTTGTTTCCCCCTGGATAGACAGGAGATGTCTTGTTTCCCCCTGGATAGACAGGAGATGTCTTGTTTCCCCTTGGATAGACAGGAGATGTCTTGTTTCCCCCTGGATAGAGAGGAGATGTCTTGTTTCCCCCTGGATAGACAGGATATGTCTTGTTTCCCCCTGGATAGAGAGGAGATGTGTTGTTTCCCCTTGGATAGACAGATATGTCTTGTTTCCCCTTGGATAGACAGAGATGTCTTGTTTCCCCTTGGATAGACAGGAGATGTCTTGTTTCCCCTTGGATAGACAGGAGATGTCTTGTTTCCCCCTGGATAGACAGGAGGTGTCTTGTTTCCCCTTGGATAGACAGGAGATGTCTTGTTTCCCCCTGGATAGACAGGGGGAAACAAGTTAACCCATCCAGTGCTACCTGTCTCGCTACCTGTCTCGCTACCTGCCTCTCTACCTGTCTCTCTACCTGGCTACCAGTCCTTCTACCTGTCTACCTGTCTTTCTACCTGGCTACCTCTCTACCTGTCGCTCTACCTGTCTGGCTACCTGTCTGTCCACCTGTTTCTTTACCTGTCTCTACCTGGCTACCTGTCTCTCTACCTCTCTCTACCTGTCTGGCTACCTGTCTGGCTACCTGTCTGGCTACCTGTCTGGCTACCTGTCGGGCTACCTGTCGGGCTACCTGTCGGGCTACCTGTCGGGCTACCTGTCGGGCTACCTGTCGGGCTACCTGTCGGGCTACCTGTCGGGCTACCTGTCCGGCTACCTGTCTGTCTACCTGTCTGTCTACCTGTCCGGCTACCTGTCCGGCTACCTGTCCAGCTACCTGTCCGGCTAGTCGGTCTACCTGTCTGGCTACCTGTCTGGCTACCTGTCTGTCTACCTGTTTCAACCCATTTCAGTGTATTTGTTTGTCTGACCTTCCTTCTCCATTTCAATGCTGTATATTTTTATTTGCCCAAACCCCAACTAAATTCTCTCTGTGTCCATCTCTCTCCTCTCTCCCTCCTGTAGGACTCCAAGATGGGGTTTGGTATTGCCGTGTCGGGGGGACGGGACAACCCCAACGTGGATAACGGAGAGATGTCAATCATCGTGTCAGACGTCCTACAGGGTGGACCAGCTGACGGACTCCTGTTGTATGCTACACCACTTCCTCTTACATGATCAACTAACCAGACCTCACTGAGTTTTTCAAAACTTTAATGCTTATTTTTTTGCCGAATACGTCAGGAAGTCAGTTAAGGGGATACCGTCATTGTGGTTGCTGGTACCGGAAGCCATCGGGTCTCATTTCAATAGTGTGAAGTCACTTACTGGTGTCTTGTCCTTCATCTGCACTGATCTAATAAAATAAAAACACTATACGGTCAAGCAATATGGTTGACATCGTCTTTCATCTACGCAGATGACTGAAAAGAGACCAGGATAGGAAGCTACTTTTGCCTAAAGAAATGCAGCAAGGCTGTTCCAGGATTGATGAGGTTCTAATCTACTCTTTCATGTGTGTTTTGTTGTTCTATGTTAACGGTACGTTGTGTTCTCTCCTCCAGTGAGAAAGATCGTGTGATCCAGGTCAACTCCATCCTCATGGACAACGTGCCTCATTCCTTCGCTGTGCAGCAGTTACGCAAATGTGGGAAGACCGCCAAGATAGTGAGTATCAGTGGGCATAGTGTTGATGTTGTTAGGAGCTAGCTGAGGTGTTCAAAAGTAGTCAAGATGGTGAGTACCATATACGATAGAATATGTTAGGCCATAAGGACTGTTTAACACTGTCAGTCCACGGCGCTGTTTAACACTGTCAGTCCACGGCGCTGTTTAACACTGTCAGTCCACGGCGCTGTTTAACACTGTCAGTCCACGGAGCTGTTTAACACTGTCAGTCCACGGAGCTGTTTAACACTGTCAGTCCACGGAGCTGTTTAACACTGTCAGTCCACGGAGCTGTTTAACACTGTCAGTCCACGGAGCTGTTTAACGCTGTCAGTCCACGGAGCTGTTTAACACTGTCAGTCCACGGAGCTGTTTAACGCTGTCAGTCCACGGAGCTGTTTAACAGTGTCAGTCCACGGAGCTGTTTAACAGTGTCAGTCCACGGAGCTGTTTAACACTGTCAGTCCACGGAGCTGTTTAACACTGTCAGTCCACGGAGCTGTTTAACAGTGTCAGTCCACGGAGCTGTTTAACACTGTCAGTCCACGGAGCTGTTTAACGCTGTCAGTCCACGGAGCTGTTTAACAGTGTCAGTCCACGGAGCTGTTTAACACTGTCAGTCCACGGAGCTGTTTAACGCTGTCAGTCCACGGAGCTGTTTAACAGTGTCAGTCCACGGAGCTGTTTAACGGTGTCAGTCCACGGAGCTGTTTAACGCTGTCAGTCTACGGAGCTGTTTAACAGTGTCAGTCCACGGCGCTGTTTAACAGTGTCAGTCCACGGAGCTGTTTAACAGTGTCAGTCTACGGAGCTGTTTAACACTGTCAGTCCACGGAGCTGTTTAACGCTGTCAGTCCACGGAGCTGTTTAACACTGTCAGTCCACGGCGCTGTTTAACAGTGTCAGTCCACGGCGCTGTTTAACAGTGTCAGTCCACGGAGCTGTTTAACAGTGTCAGTCCACGGAGCTGTTTAACTTCGGTAGCGTCCCACCTGGCCAACATCCGGTGAAATTGCAGAGTGCGAAATACAAACTACAGAATTATAAATATTTAACTTTCATAAAATCACAAGTGTGATACATCAACATAATGCTTAACTTCTTGTTAATCCAGCCGCTGTGTCAGATTTCAAAAATGCTTTACGGCAAAAGCACACCATGCGATTATCTGAGGACAGCACCCCGCATACAAAAGCATGAAAAAAAATGTCAACCAGGCAGGTGCGCCACGAAAGTCAGAAATACTGATATAATAAATGCCTTACCTTTGATGATCTTCTTCTGTTGGCACTCCAAAAGGTCCCAGATACATCACAAATGGTCCTTTTGTTCGATAAAGTCCTTCTTTATAGCCATAAAAACTCAGTTTAGCTGGCGCGCTTCAGTCAATAATCCACCCGGTTTCCCTCCATCAAAATGCATACAAAATGAATCCCAAACGTTACTAATAAACGTTTCCAAACAAGTCAAACAACGTTTATAATCAAACCTTAGGTACCCTAATACGTAAATAAATGATAAAAATTAAGACGGAGAATCGTAATTGTCTTTAGCGGAGAAAAATACCAAAGAACGCGCTCTCATTCACGCACTTGGAAACACTACGGCCAAAATGGGAGCCACCTAGAAAAACTACAATTTCTGGCTCATTTTTCCAAAAACCAGCCTGAAACTCTTTCTAAAGACTGTTGACATCTAGTGGAGTTTTTTATTTTTTATTATTAGAGTTTTTTAATAATTTTTTTGTAATAATGACAATTACAACAATACTGAATGGACACTTATTTTAACTTAATATAATACATCAATAAAATCAATTTAGCCTCAAATAAATAATGAAACGTATGTTCAATTTCGTTTAAATAATGCAAAAACAAAGTGTTGGAGAAGAAAGTAAAAGTGCAATATGTGCCATGTAAGAAAGCTAACGTTTAAGTTCCTTGCTCAGAACATGAGAACATATGAAAGCTGGTGGTTCCTTTTAACATGAGTCTTCAATATTCCAAGGTAAGACGTTTTAGGTTGTAGTTATTATAGGAATTATAGGACTATTTCTCTCTATACCATTTGTATTTCATACACCTTTGACTATTGGATGTTCTTATAGGCGCTATAGTATTGCCAGTGTAACGGTATAGCTTCCGTCCCTCTCCTCGCCCCTACCTGGGCTCGAACCAAGAACACATCAACAACAGCCACCATCGAAGCAGCGTTACCCGTCGCTCCACAAAAGCCGCGGCCCTTGCAGAGCAAGGGGAACAACTACTCCAAGTCTTAGAACGAGTGACGTCACCGATTGAAACGCTATTAGCGCGCGCCCCGCTAACTAGCTAGCCATTTCACATCGGTTACACCAGCCTAATCTCGGGAGTTGATAGGCTCATAAACAGTTCAATGCTTGAAGCATTGTGAAGAGCTGCTGGCAAACGCACGAAAGTGCTGTTTGAATGAATGCTTACGAGCCTGCTGGTACCTACCATCGCTCAGTCAGAATGTTCTATCAAATATCAAATCATATACTTAATTATAACATAATAACACACAGAAATACGAGCCTTTGGTCATTAATATGGTCGAATCCGGAAACTATCATTTCGAAAACAAAACGTTTATTCTTTCAGTGAAATACGGAACTGTTCCGTATTTTATCTAACGGGTTGCATCTCTACGTTTAAATATTGCTGTTACATTGTACAACCTTCGATGTTATGTCATAATTATGTAAAATTCTGGCAAATTAATTACGGTCTTTGTTTGGAATAAATGGACTTCACACAGTTCGCAATGAGCCAGGCGGCCCAAACTGCTGCATATACCCTGACTGCTTGCACGGAACACAAGAGAAGTGACACAATTTCACTAATTATAAGAAATTCATGTTAGCAGGCAATATTAACTAAATATGCAGGTTTTAAAAATATATACTTGTGTATTGATTTTAAAGAAAAGCATTGATATTTATGGTTAGGTTTGGTGCAACGACAGTGCTAAATCATCACCCGTTTGGCGAAGTAGGCTGTGATTCGATGAGAAATGAACAGGCACCGCATCGATTATATGCAACGCAGGACACGCTAGATAAACTAGTAATATCATCAACCTTGTGTAGTTAACTAGTGATTATGTGAAGATTGATTGTTTTTTATAAGTTTAATGCTAGCTAGCAACTTACCTTGGCTTCTTGCTGCCCTCGCGTAACAGGTAGTCAGCCTGCCACGCAGGCTCCTCGTGGAGTGCAATGAAAGGCAGGTGATGGAGCGTTGGACTAGTAACCGGAAGGTTGCAAAAACGAATCCCCGAGCTGACAAAGTAAAAATCTGTCGTTCTGCCCCTGAACAAGGCAGTTAACCTACCGTTCCTAGGCCGTCATTAAAAATGTGTTCTTAACTGACTTGCCTAGTTAAATAAAGGTGTAAAAAAATATGTGTCCAAAAATACCGATTATGTTATGAAAACTTCAAATCGGCCCTAATTAATCGGCCATTCCGTTTAATCAGTCGACCTCTATTTTCTATCCAAATCTATCTATATGCATATCCTAGCTTCTGGGCCTGAGTAACACGCAGTTTACTTTCGGCGCGCTTTTCATCCGGACGTGAAAATACTGCCCCCTACCCAAGAGAGGTTAACACTGTCACACCTTTAATACTGCATAGCCCAAAATAACCCTACTGCCCCACTCTTGCTCCCGGCTCTCTCTCTCTCTGTGTGTGTGTGTGTGTGTGTGCGTGTGTGTGTGTTAGTCTCTTGGGTGTTTTGTGATCCTTTCCATCAAAATGCAGCAGTGTTCCAGGCCTGAGCTCTCTGCATAGCAATACAATGTGTAATGGTTGACCCTGTCTGTCTCTCTGTGTGTGCTTCTCCTCAGACGGTGAAGAGACATCGGAAGGTGGCTCTCCACTCCCTGAAGCCCCCCCCGTCCCCCGGCGGCGAGAGTCGAGACTTCGGCACCACCCGTTACTACGATGCCGACGACAACCAGAGTGACGGGGGCTGGCAACGTGGCAACGGTGGGCCCGGTTACACCCACGAGCCTCATAACCTCACCCCCGACAACAAGAACTACCTGGACCCCGACTACGGCGGCCGCGGTAATCGGGGGAGGAGCCGAGGGAGGAGCCAGGAGAGGGCATCGCCGAGCCCCGAACATCGCCGTGACAACAGCAAGGGGCGGGCCTTGGACCGGGAGCCGCCCAGTCCCGAGAGGCTGCGGTATCCACGGGAACGTAGCCGGGGGAGGAGCACGGACCGGGAGAGGGGAGGAGGGAGTCCAGGTGGGAGGAGCTACGGCCGGGGGGACAGCTACGAGCGTGGAGGGGGGAGGTACGGGGATGTGGGAGGTACTGGAGGGAGGATGGTGAAGAGTAAGAGTAGAGACCAACTCCAGGAGCCTTCCTCCCCGGACCTCCCAAGAGGAGGAGGAGGAGGAGGAGGAGGAGGAGCTAGAGACCTGGAGCCCCTGGAGAAACCTGTTAATGTCCTGCTGGTCAAGAACAGACCCAACGAAGGTACCAGACATAGTCTACTACAGTAACTAACCCAACGAAGGTACCAGACATAGTCTACTACAGTAACTAACCCAACGATGGTACCAGACATAGTCTACTACAGTAACTAACCCAACGATGGTACCAGACATAGTCTACAACAGTAACTAACCCAACGATGATACCAGACATAGTCTACTACAGTAACTAACCCAACGATGGTACCAGACATAGTCTACTACAGTAACTAACCCAACGAAGGTACCAGACATAGTCTACTACAGTAACTAACCCAACGAAGGTACCAGACATAGTCTACTACAGTAACTAACCCAACGATGGTACCAGACATAGTCTACTACAGTAACTAACCCAACGAAGGTACCAGACATAGTCTACTACAGTAACTAACCCAACGATGGTACCAGACATAGTCTACTACAGTAACTAACCCAACGATGGTACCAGACATAGTCTACTACAGTAACTAACCCAACGAAGGTACCAGACATAGTCTACTACAGTAACTAACCCAACGAAGGTACCAGACATAGTCTACTACAGTAACTAACCCAACGATGGTACCAGACATAGTCTACAACAGTAACTAACCCAACGATGGTACCAGACATAGTCTACAACAGTAACTAACCCAACGAAGGTACCAGACATAGTCTACAACAGTAACTAACCCAACGAAGGTACCAGACATAGTCTACTACAGTAACTAACCCAACGAAGGTACCAGACATAGTCTACAACAGTAACTAACCCAACGATGGTACCAGACATAGTCTACTACAGTAACTAACCCAACGAAGGTACCAGACATAGTCTACTACAGTAACTAACCCAACGATGGTACCAGACATAGTCTACTACAGTAACTAACCCAACGAAGGTACCAGACATAGTCTACTACAGTAACTAACCCAACGATGGTACCAGACATAGTCTACTACAGTAACTAACCCAACGAAGGTACCAGACATAGTCTACTACAGTAACTAACCCAACGATGGTACCAGACATAGTCTACTACAGTAACTAACCCAACGATGGTACCAGACATAGTCTACTACAGTAACTAACCCAACGAAGGTACCAGACATAGTCTACTACAGTAACTAACCCAACGATGGTACCAGACATAGTCTACTACAGTAACTAACCCAACGAAGGTACCAGACATAGTCTACTACAGTAACTAACCCAACGAAGGTACCAGACATAGTCTACAACAGTAACTAACCCAACGAAGGTACCAGACATAGTCTACTACAGTAACTAACCCAACGAAGGTACCAGACATAGTCTACTACAGTAACTAACCCAACGAAGGTACCAGACATAGTCTACTACAGTAACTAACCCAACGATGGTACCAGACATAGTCTACTACAGTAACTAACCCAACGATGGTACCAGACATAGTCTACAACAGTAACTAACCCAACGAAGGTACCAGACATAGTCTACAACAGTAACTAACCCAACGATGGTACCAGACATAGTCTACTACAGTAACTAACCCAACGATGATACCAGACATAGTCTACTACAGTAACTAACCCAACGATGGTACCAGACATAGTCTACTACAGTAACTAACCCAACGATGGTACCAGACATAGTCTACTACAGTAACTAACCCAACGATGGTACCAGACATAGTCTACTACAGTAACTAACCCAACGAAGGTACCAGACATAGTCTACTACAGTAACTAACCCAACGAAGGTACCAGACATAGTCTACTACAGTAACTAACCCAACGAAGGTACCAGACATAGTCTACAACAGTAACTAACCCAACGATGTTGAGAAGCTGTGATCATAATGTTAGTTCCTTTACAATAAGTGTTCGGTCCTTAGGAAGGGATGCTGTTTAAAGGACCTGCTTAGATATTGTAATGGTCATAAGGTCAGAGGTTACGGGGGTTTTAAGGTCAGGCTTGAGGTATGTTCTCTGGTTGCTGCAGCTAGTCACTAACTGTGTGTCTGTCTAGAGTACGGTCTGCGCCTGGGCAGTCAGATCTTCATCAAGGAGATGACCAGTACAGGACTGGCTACCAAGGACGGAAACTTACAGGAGGGAGACATCATTCTCAAGGTCTACAGACACACACACACACACAATTAATCTCTTTCTCACACTCACATATCTTGTCACACATCTTCACACACACACTCTCAATTTCAATTTAATTGGTCGTCATAGGCATGACTGCAAAGTAGGATGCTGCCAAATGTTTCATTTTTAATCGTTTCCCCATTCCTCTCTTCATCTCACACCCAAACTGTCAAATCACTACCCCACTAATTTATACTCTACTTTCTCTGTTTCTCTGTTCTCCTCACTTTCCTCTTTCTTTTCTCCTCTCTCCTCTCTCTCCTCTCCTATCTCTCCTCTCCTATCTCTCCTCTCCTATCTCTCCTCTCTTCACTCTCCTCTCTTCACTCTCCTCTCCTCACTCTCCTCTCTCACCTCTCCTCTCTCTCCTCTCTCACCTCTCCTCTCTCTCCTCTCTCTCCTCTCTCTCCTCTCTCTCCTCTCTCTCCTCTCTCTCCTCTCCTCTCTCTCTCTTTTCTCCTCACTCTCCTCTCTCCTTTCTCTCCTCTCTCTCCTATCCTCTCCTATCTCTTCTCTCCTCTCTCTCCTCTCCTCTCTCTCTCTTTTCTCCTCACTCTCCTCTCTCCTCTCTCTCCTATCCTCTCCTCTCTCTCTCTCTCTCTCTCTTTTCTCCTCACTCTCCTCTCTCCTCTCTCTCCTATCCTCTCCTATCTCTCCTCTTATCTCCTCTCTCTCTCTCTCCTCTCCTCTCTCTCTCCTCTCTTCTCTCCTATATCTCCTCTCCTCTCTCTGCTTCCGATCTCCTCCCTCTCTTCAGATCAACGGGACAGTAACAGAGAACCTGTCTCTGAACGATGCAGGGAAGCTCATTGAGAAGTCTAGAGGAAAACTCCAGCTGGTCATCCAAAGAGACCGGAGACAGATCCTCATCCGTATCCCGCCCCTCGTCGACTCTGACTCCGAACCTGACGGTGAGTGACTGACTGGGGAGGGATAGGGATGACAGACATCTGTTCTGACCAATAGCAGGGCGGTATTCAGAGTGTAGAAGATGACGGACACCTGTCCTGACCAATGGCAGAGCAGTATTCACAGAATATAGTGGTTATTGTGGGTTATATTCCAGTCCCAGAAGTTGAGTGTGTTGGTTTTCTCTGCTCCACTGACATGTCATTGATCACTGTACTAGTGTTGCACGGTATATCGAAACGTCGGTACTTTTTGGATACTAAAACATGAAAAACGGTTCAGTACTATAATTTAAAAAAAACTTTTGGTACTACTGTCAAATGTGTCTCGTGTCACATACGGATTGAGAGGATCGAGTCTGTAGCTAGCCAGGCTACTTGTCTTCTCAAGGGGACAGTAGTAAGCTAGCCAGGCTACTTGTCTTCTCTAGGGGGAAGTAGTAAGCTAGCCAGGCTACTTGTCTTCTCAAGGGGACAGTAGTAAGCTAGCCAGGCTACTTGTCTTCTCTAGGGGGCAGTAGTAAGCTAGCCAGGCTACTTGTCTTCTCTAGGGGGCAGTAGTAAGCTAGCCAGGCTACTTGTCTTCTCTAGGGGGCAGTAGTAAGCTAGCCAGGCTACTTGTCTTCTCTAGGGGGCAGTAGTAAGCTAGCCAGGCTACTTGTCTTCTCTAGGGGGCAGTAGTAAGCTAGCCTGGCTACTTGTCTTCTCTAGGTGGCAGTAGTACGCTAGCCTGGCTACTTGTCTTCTCTAGGGGGCAGTAGTAAGCTAGCCAGGCTACTTGTCTTCTCTAGGGGGCAGTAGTAAGCTAGCCAGGCTACTTGTCTTCTCTAGGGGGCAGTAGTAAGCTAGCCAGGCTACTTGTCTTCTCTAGGGGACAGTAGTAAGCTAGCCTGGCTACTTGTCTTCTCTAGGGGGCAGTAGTAAGCTAGCCAGGCTACTTGTCTTCTCAAGGGGGTATCGTGACAACACTACACTATACAGTACAGATTAGTGTTGCCAAGTCTCATTGGGTTGCCAAGTCTCATTGGGTTGCCAAGTCTCATTGGGTTGCCAAGTCTCATTGGCAACACTATACAGTCATCATGAGCATGAAAACCAACCGTTCTTTGACTCAACACTGGGTGTTTCATAAGCATGAATGGGGTCAAATAGGACACATATTACAGCTGATACAGATCAGTTTAGGAGTGTGAAGATACTCTATATTAGTCATCAGTAGAAAACGATATTCAACAGTATCCAATGACATTATTTAAACATTCCTCGAGAGTAGACAGCCACCAATCAGACCACGGTCCTGTTGAGGTAAAAATATCTGGCTTTTAACGGGTTAAAAATAAAAAGGGACACGAAATTAGGTATTGTCACTGCCATGTCACAGAGGTCACCCTGTCCATTCTTAGTTTACTTCTAGGACAGACGGAGTCACGTAAAGTGGTTCATTACTAGCCTAAGTACACTATTTACTAGCCTAAGTACACGACTAACTCATACTAGGAAGTTAAACAGAATATACAGTGTTGACAACAAAAAGAGATTTCCTCAATCGTAGCCTACAAAAGAGAAATCCTTTTTGTCTCTCTCTCTTCCAGATTAAATGTCATACTTTTAGATGAAGGCCCACCCAAGACAGACTCACACGTCAGTAACGTTTGGTTGCCTTTAAGCTGTAAACATGAACCATGTCACAACACTGCAACACTACAACAAGTTGTCAAGCTTTTACACTTTTACACTTCCGTTTTGCTATTATACTTTTCTTTTTTTTTTACACTTTCCTAAAACTAATAAAGTATTTTAATCACTATTTATTTTGTACTGTGTGATTTATTAAGTACAGTAGGTTGAATAATGCCATATTTTATTTTTACTTTACATTTAGTACAAATATTTTACTGTACATTTAATTGTACTTAAAAGTACATACAGAACAAATACGTCTTAGCTTTGTACCACTTAAAGTCAATTGTTATTCTTCCCATAGCTTTAATACTGAGTACACCATATTCTGTCATTAGTAAAAACCAGCAACAACTTAGAGAAAGGGTAGTAACTTGACTACTATTCAATTCCAAATACAGGAAGTTGCATGAAAAACCAAGGCAAGATTACTGCATCATTATAACCATGGTAACAACATATTAATATTCTTCCTTCAGTGTTTAACAGGAGTTGAATACTACCGGATTTGAGTGAATTAGTGTCAAGTGTTTTTGTCTCAACCTATATTGTTTGTTCAACGTACAGCATCACATGACCATTTCATACAAAGTGTGTTATTTTCAGGGCTAATCATACATGGTCTGTTCCTGTCATTGTGGCTGTGATAGACTGATCTCAGTCCAGCCCGTGAAAACAGACCTGACTTCCCTGCCTGTCAACTGTCACAGTAAATCAGCGAGGATAGGCTGATTACCAGGAAGTAGTGTGTGGCTGAAGGCCCCTATAGGCTGAAGACAGGGAATGGGAGGGCAGTTGAAGAACAGGAACACTGTCAGGCTGCCTGTCAGCCTGTCTTTCTGTCTGTCTGTCTATCTAGCCGACGGTCTGTTTGTCAGGCTGTCTGTTTGTTGGGTTGATTGTCGAGCCGTCTGTCTAGCCTTCTACGCCATCAAAGGGAACATAAAACTTGACATAAGATTAGGATCTGACTAAAAATACTTGAATAAGTTATAGAACACATTGCCCTTTATGGTTGTGAGGTCTGGGGTCTGCTCACCAACCAATAATTCACAAAATGGAAGAGATGCTCACACATTTCACCACAAAGCCCTCACTTACAGAGAGATGATCCTAGAGAAGAGTCCCTTTAGCCAGCTATTTCTGGGACTGTTCACACACAGAAACACTAACATACCCCAAAGAGCCCCAGGACAGCAACACAATTAGACCCAACCAAATTATGAGAAAACAAAAAAATAACTATTTGACACTCTGGAAAGAATCAACCACAAATTGGAGCAAATTGGAACGCTATTTGGCCCTAAACAGAGAGTACACAGTGACAGAATACCTGACCACTGTGACTGACCCAAGATTAAGGAAATCCTTGACTATGTGCAGACTCAGTTATCCTAGACTTGCTATTGAGAAAGGCCGCCGTAGGCAGACCTGGCAATCGAGAGAAAACAGGCTATGTGCACACTGCCCACAAAATGAGGTGGAAACTGAGCTGCACTTCCTAACCTCCTGACAAATGTATGACCATATTAGAGACACATATTTCCCTCAGATCACACAGACCAACAAAGAATTTTAAAACAAATCAAACATTAATGAACTCCCATATCTGTTAGGTGAAATACCGCAGTGTGCCATCACAGCAGCAAGATTTGTGGCCTGTTGCCATGACAAAAGGGCAACCAGTAAATACCACCAATATTTATCTGTTTATTTATCTGGAGTCTAGACAAAAGGAGACAAAACCAGACCACTCTGTTCAGTACAAAACACCAAACACACCGGTTAAACCAACTTTGACCAGTTTATTTCATGTTTCCATGTTTCAATTCACCCGTCAATAAACCCATTCACCTATCTCTTATTTTAATACCTACCAGGCATTGTTACGTGTGGCTCTCCTGCTAGAAATACACAACCTTTTGTTATGAGAGGTATGTCTGTCTGTCGGGATGTCTGTCGGGATGTTTGTCGGGCTGTCTGTCTGGCTTTCTGTCTGTCTGTCTAGCTAGCCATCTGTGTCTGTTTGTCTGTCTGTCCAGCCTTCTGTTGGGCTGTCTGTCTGTCCAGCTGTCTTTCTGTCCAGCCGTCTGCCTGTCTGTCCAGCCATCTGCCTGTCTGTCTAGCCATCTGTCTGTCAGGCTGTCTGTCGGGCTGCCTGTCAGCCTGTCTTTCTGTCGTCTGTCTGCCAGCCAGTCTGTCTGTCTATCCAGCCGTCTGTCTGTTTGTCAGGCTGTCTGTTTGTTGGGTTGATTGTCTAGCCGTTGGTCTGTCAGGCTCTCTAGCTGTCTGCCTGTCTGTCTAGCTGTCTGCCTGTATGTTTAGCTGTCTGTTTGTATGTTCAGCCGCCCGGCTGTCTGCCTGTCTGTCCTGTCATCTACCTGTCTGTCTAGCCTCCTTTCTGTCGGACCCTTTGCCTGTCTGTCTAGCTGTCTTCCTGTCTGTCTAGTTGTCTTCCTGTCTGTCTAGTTGTCTTCCTGTCTGTCTAGCTGTCTGTTTTGTCTGTCTAGCCATCTCTGTCGGGCTGTCTGTCTGTCAGGTTGTCTGTCTGTCTGTCGGGCTGAATGTTGGGCTGTCTGTTGGGCTGTCTGTCAGGCTGTCTGTCTGTCAGGCTGTCTGTTGGGCTGTCTGTATGTCGGGCTGCCTGTCAGGCTGTCTGTCTGTTGGGCTGTCTGTCTGTCTGTCAGGCTGTCTGTCTGTTGGGCTGTCTGTCTGTCTGTCAGGCTGTCTGTCAGGCTGTCTGTCTGTTGGTCTGTCTGTTGGGCTGTCTGTCTGTCTGTCGGGCTGTCTGTCGGGCTGTCTGTTGGGCTGTCGGGCTGTCTGTTGGGCTGTCTGTCTGTTGGGCTGTCTGTCTGTTGGGCTGTCTGTCTGTTGGGCTGTCTGTCTGTCGGTCTGTCTGTCTGTCGGTCTGTCTGTCTGTCAGGCTGTCTGTCTGTTGGTCTGTCGGGCTGTCTGTTTGTCAGGCTGTCTGTTGGGCTGTCTGTCTGTCAGGATGTCTGTCTGTTGGGTTGTCTGTCTGTCAGGCTGTCTGTCAATAGTTCTTTACAGGAGCTGCTCATGAGGACTGTTAATGCAACCGGATCATGCACTTTCAGATGCAACACCACCATTCACAGTAACTCCCTCTCCTTCTCTCTCCCTCCCCTCTCCGTCCCTCACCTCTCCCTCCCTCTTTCACCTCTCCCTCCCTCCCTCACCCTCTCCCTCCCTCACCCTCTCCCTCCCTCACCTCTCCCTCCCTCACCCTCTCCCTCCCTCACCCTCACCTCTCCTTCCCTCACCTCTCTCTCCCTCACCCTCTCCCTCCCCTCTCCGTCCCTCACCTCTCCCTCCCTCTTTCACCTCTCCCTCCCTCACCCTCTCCCTCCCTCACCCTCTCCCTCCCTCACCCTCACCTCTCCTTCCCTCACCTCTCTCTCCCTCACCCTCTCCCTCCCTCACCTCTCCCTCCCACCCTCACCTCTCCCTCCCTCACCCTCACCTCTCCCTCCCTCACCTCTCCCTCCCTCACCTCTCCCTCCCTCCCTCACCTCTCCCTCACCTCTCCCTCCCTCACCCTCATCTCTCCCACCCTCACCTCTCCCTCCCTCCCCCTCACCTCTCCCTCCCTCTATCTCTCTTTTTCTCTCTTGTGCTATCACTCCTTCACTCTCTCGCTCTTATGGTCTCTTTCCCTCCATTCTCCCTCTCTCTCTCTCTCTCTCTCTCTCTCTCTCTCTCTCTCTCTCTCTCTCTCTCTCTCTCTCTCTCTCTCTCTCTCTCTCTCTCTCTCTCTCTCTCTCTCTCTCTCTCTCTCTCTCTCTCTCTCTCACCTCCATTCTCCCTCTCTCATCTCCCTCCCCATTCTCTCTCTCTCTCTCTCTTTCTCCCTGATGAGGACCAGTCATCACTTTTTGTCCTCCACTGTTCCTCCCTACTGCTTTACAGCTACAGTCTGTCTGAATGATTCTAACTCTAATGTAATGTATAGAGATGTAATGGCCTGTCCCAGGGAAACATCGCCATGGTCACTATCACATTCACTCAAATCACTTTTTAATTGGCCAAAAATCAGATGTGAAAAATATATTTGGTAATGAAATGAGACTGAATACACTACGATGCTGTAGCTAATGCCAACGCCTTAGATCAATGGGGCATAGTCTAGTGCCTTGAGTTCTGACCAGGAAAAACTCTGGGCTAGAGTTTTGGGTTATAACGAAAGGCCTGGAGTTTTTCCTGGTTAGTGTTACGTGGTAAGGAACAACTCGGGGCACTAGATATGATGTATCCATTTAGATATGGCACTCTCACGGTCTCTCTCCCTCTCTCTCATTCTCTAACACCTGGCTCCGCTTTTCTGCAGGCACACACATCCCCTTCTCCTCTCCTCCTCTCCTCCTTCCCCTCTCCTCCTTCTCATTGGCAAAGAGATCAGAGGGAATTAACAGGATATAGTGACAGAGCAGAGTGACTGAGTACTGTTAGATCTCTGTACTGTACAGCACAGTCTGTATGTATCAGGAGTGTACTACAGGCCCAGTGTGGCTACAGGTGCTCACTACCTTTTAATTTCACTGTTATGAAACCAGACAGACAATCTAATACATATCTGATCTATCTAGTTGTAGAATACATAGCCACACTGATCTGGATTAATCTTAATCTGATCTATCTAGTTGTAGAATGCATAGCTACACTGATCTGGATTAATCTTAATCTGATCTATCTAGTTGTAGAATGCATAGGTACACTGATCTGGATTAATCTTAATCTGATCTATCTAGTTGTAGAATGCATAGCCACGCTGATCTGGAGACTAAACTCTTCACTTGTTATGAGTCATGGATAGTATCGTATTTCATACTAAATACTGTATGTCAGCCATTTTATCATGACTGTCAGATCTTCAGAGTTTCTAACAGTCATCCTGGATTAGATTGACAGTATAGTACAGAACTGTATGCTGTGTGAGGTCACACACAACATGTTATAGAGAGGCAGAACATTCTTCAGTTACTCCACCTCTATCTGATTCCAACACAGCTAGGGGACTGGTGATGGGCCTTCTTCTTGGGACAACCAATCAGGTTTCCTCTGGTGTACAAATTCTCCTGGTGAAGTGAACACAGTGAATACGATATGTTTATATCTAATCTCTCTGTTTCTCACTCACTCTCTCTCTCTCTCACTCTTCCACCCTCTCTCCCCCCTCTCTCTTTCTTTCTCCCTTCTCTCTCTTTCTCCCACTCTCTCTCTTCCTCCCTCTCTCTCCTCTCTCTCTCTTTCTTTCTCCCCTCTCTCTCTATATCTCTTTCTCTCTTTCTCTCTGTCTCTCTTTCTCTATCTCTTTCTCTGTCTCTTTCTCGCAGATATTTCAGAGATGGAGTCCTACCATTCCTACTCTCCCCAGGAGGACAGGAGATCTCGCCAGTCTGACCTCTCCTCCCATTCCTCTAATGAGAGAGACTACCCCAGGTAGGATGGAGGGAGGTATAGTAGTTATATAATAGATAGAGATGGAGAGAGAGAATTTAACCTGTCTGTTGATGGATATGAGAAGAGAAGAACACAGATACAGTGTACCTCAGTCAGAAATATTATGAAAGTTGTTACTGTACTGTGTAATAAATAATACACTACATTCTTAGTGTCCAACCTGACTGGATGGATGGATGAACGACTGGATGGATGGATGACTGGATGGATGGATGACTGGATGGATGGATGAACGACTGGATGGATGACTGAATGGATGATGGATGACTGGATGGATGGATGGATGACTGAAAAGATGATGACTGGATGGATGGATGACTGAATTGATGGATGGGTGACTGGATGGATGACGATGGATGGATGACTGGATGGATGAATGGATGGACAACTGGTTGACTGAATGGATCGATGACTGAATGGACGGATGGATGGATGACTAAATGGATGGATGACTGAATAGATGGATGGATGGATGACAGAATAGATGGATGGATGGATGACAGAATAGATGGATGGATGGATGACAGAATAGATGGATGGATGGATGACTGAATAGATGGATGACTGGATGGATGGATGAATGGAAAGATGTGAGATGAGTTACAGGAGGTGAGCTACAATATAGGACATGTAGTGGTATTGTTCCAGTATAGGTCAGGTAGAGGTATTGTTCCAGTATAGGTCAGGTAGAGGTACTGTTCCAGTATAGGTCAGGTAGAGGTATTGTTCCAGTATAGGTCAGGTAGAGGTACTGTTCCAGTATAGGTCAGGTAGAGGTACTGTTCCAGTATAGGTCAGGTAGAGGTATTGTTCTAGTATAGGTCAGGTAGAGGTACTGTTCCAGTATTGTTCCAGTATAGGTCAGGTAGAGGTACTGTTCCAGTATAGGTCAGGTAGAGGTACTGTTCCAGTATTGTTCCAGTATAGGTCAGGTAGAGGTACTGTTCCAGTATAGGTCAGGTAGAGGTACTGTTCCAGTATTGTTCCAGTATAGGTCAGGTAGAGGTATTGTTCCAGTATAGGTCAGGTAGAGGTACTGTTCCAGTATTGTTCCAGTATAGGTCAGGTAGAGGTACTGTTCTAGTATAGGTCAGATAGAGGTACTGTTCCAGTATTGTTCCAATATAGGTCAGGTAGAGGTACTGTTCCAGTATAGGTCAGATAGAGGTACTGTTCCAGTATAGGTCAGGTAGAGGTATTGTTCCAGTATAGGTCAGGTAGAGGGACTGTTCCAGTATAGGTCAGGTAGAGGTACTGTTCCAGTATAGGTCAGGTAGAGGTACTGTTCCAGTATAGGTCAGATAGAGGTACTGTTCCAGTATAGGTCAGGTAGAGGTACTGTTCCAGTATAGGTCAGGTAGAGGTACTGTTCCAGTATAGGTCAGGTAGAGGTATTGTTCCAGTATAGGTCAGGTAGAGGGACTGTTCCAGTATTGTTCCAGTATAGGTCAGGTAGAGGTATTGTTCCAGTATAGGTCAGGTAGAGGTACTGTTCCAGTATTGTTCCAGTATAGGTCAGGTAGAGGTACTGTTCCAGTATAGGTCAGGTAGAGGTATTGTTCCAGTATAGGTCAGGTAGAGGGACTGTTCCAGTATAGATCAGGTAGAGGTACTGTTCCAGTATAGATCGGGTAGAGGTACTGTTCCAGTATAGGTCAGGTAGAGGGACTGTTCCAGTATAGATCAGGTAGAGGTACTGTTCCAGTATAGATCGGGTAGAGGTACTGTTCCAGTATTGTTCCAGTATAGATCGGGTAGAGGTACTGTTCCAGTATAGGTCAGGTAGAGGGACTGTTCCAGTATAGATCAGGTAGAGGTACTGTTCCAGTATAGGTCAGGTAGATGTACTGTTCCAGTATAGATCAGGAAGAGGTACTGTTCCAGTATTGTTCCAGTATAGGTCAGGTAGAGGGACTGTTCCAGTATAGATCAGGTAGAGATACTGTTCCCGTATAGATCGGGTAGAGGTACTGTTCCAGTATTGTTCCAGTATAGGTCAGGTAGAGGTACTGTTCCAGTATAGGTCAGGTAGAGGTACTGTTCCAGTATAGGTCAGGTATAGGTACTGTTCCAGTATTGTTCCAGTATAGGTCAGGTAGAGGTATTGTTCTAGTATAGGTCAGTTAGAGATACTGTTCTAGTATAGGTCAGGTAGAGGTACTGTTCCAGTATTGTTCCAGTATAGGTCAGGTAGAGGTACTGTTCCAGTATAGGTCAGGTAGAGGTACTGTTCCAGTATAGGTCAGGTAGAGGTATTGTTCCAGTATAGGTCAGGTAGAGGGACTGTTCCAGTATTGTTCCAATATAGGTCAGGTATAGGTACTGTTCCAGTATTGTTCCAGTATAGGTCAGATAGAGGTACTGTTCCAGTATAGGTCAGGTAGGGGTACTGTTCCAGTATTGTTCCTGTATAGGTCAGTTAGAGGTATTGTTCCAGTATAGGTCAGATAGAGGTACTGTTCCAGTATTGTTCCAGTATAGGTCAGGTAGAGGTACTGTTCCAGTATTGTTCCAGTATAGGTCAGGTAGAGGTACTGTTCCAGTATAGGTCAGGTAGAGGTACTGTTCCAGTATTGTTCCAGTATAGGTCAGGTAGAGGGACTGTTCCAGTATAGATCAGGTAGAGGTACTGTTCCAGTATAGATCGGGTTGAGGTACTGTTCCAGTATTGTTCCAGTATAGGTCAGGTAGAGGTACTGTTCCAGTATAGATCAGGAAGAGGTACTGTTCCAGTATTGTTCCAGTATAGGTCAGGTAGAGGGACTGTTCCAGTATAGATCAGGTAGAGATACTGTTCCAGTATAGATCGGGTTGAGGTACTGTTCCAGTATTGTTCCAGTATAGGTCAGGTAGAGGTACTGTTCCAGTATAGATCAGGAAGAGGTACTGTTCCAGTATTGTTCCAGTATAGGTCAGGTAGAGGGACTGTTCCAGTATAGATCAGGTAGAGATACTGTTCCAGTATAGATCGGGTAGAGGTACTGTTCCAGTATTGTTCCAGTATAGGTCAGGTAGAGGTACTGTTCCAGTATAGGTCAGGTAGAGGTACTGTTCCAGTATAGGTCAGGTAGAGGTACTGTTCCAGTGATATTCCAGTAAACTATTGGTCAGGTAGAGGTATTGTTCCAGTATTGTTCCTGTGTCCAACCTGTCCAGTGTGTCCTTCCCACCCAGACCTCTAACCAGCCTGGAAGACTCTCCAAGGGTAGCCAAGATGTCTGCCATGGCCTCACCTTTCAGGGTTCCCCCTCTACAGGACCCCCCCGCCCCGGGCCCTGCCAACCTGGAATCAGAGGGTCCGCCACGCCTCGACGAGCCACCAGGTACCCACAATGCAATGCATCAAGAACAAGTGGCCTCAAACCCTACCTAGGCCCTGTTTAAATGTAATCTTATAACATTAGTAATCTGATTTTTAGACTACTGCTTTTCAACCTGACAGTGTCCTTCATTGAATGAGTATGTAGCCAACGAGTCCGGGTGGTCATTGATGAGAACTCACCCGTCACTATTTGTTTCGATGTGCTAATGCATATGTGTTTGTTATTTTCCAGCGTCAGCAAAGACCACTCCTAAAATTCTGCTACGCCCCAGCCCAGAGGATGAAGAGCTCTACGGGTGAGTAGATCACAGCCCAGAGTTATACTGCCTCGTAAGAAACCCTGACCTGACTGTTGAGTAAAGGTTACATATGGAAGAGGAAGAGTCAGAGGAAGAGGGGCAGTAGAAAGACAGGAGTGTTCCTCTATTCCTTCTATTTGACTGAACCTTTATTTAACTTGGCGAGTCAGTTAAGATCTTTGTCGTCAATCTTCGTTTAAATAAATACAAATTCTTAAGACAATCATTGTACCAATATTTGCTTCTAATACATCAGATGTAAACCCCATACTATTAATGAACGCGCACCAGTGGAAAGGTCGTTAAGACACTAACAGCTTACAGATGGTAGGCAATTAAGGTCACAGTTATGAAAACGTAGGACACTAAAGAGGCCTTTCTACTGACTCTGAAAAACACCAAAAGAATGATGCCCAAGGTCCCTGCTCATCTGCGTGAACGTGCCTTGGGCATGCTGCAAGGAGGCATGAGGACTGCAAATGTGGCCAGGGCAAAAAATTGCAATGTCCGTACTGGGAGACGCCTAAGACAGCGCTACAGGGAGACAGGACGGACAGCTGATCGTCCTCGCAGTGGCAGACCACGTGTAACAACACCTGCACAGGATCGGTACATCTGAACATCACACCTGCGGGACAGGTACAGGATTGCAACAACAACTGCCTGAGTTGCACCAGGAACGCACAATCCCTCCATCAGTGCTCAGACTGTCCGCAATAGGCTGAGAGAGGCTGGACTGAGGGCTTGTGGGCCTGTTGTAAGGCAGGTCCTCACCAGACATCACCGGCAACAACGTCGCCTATGGGCCCAAACCCACCGTCGCTGGACCAGACAGGACTGGCAAAAAGTGCTCTTCACTGACGAGTTGCGGTTTGGTCTCACCAGGGATGATGGTCGGATTCGCGTTTATAGTCGAAGGAATGAGCGTTACACTGAGGCCTGTACTCTGGAGTGGGATCGATTTGGAGGTGGAGGCTCCGTCATGGTCTGGGGCGGTGTGTCACAGCATCATCAGACTGAGCTTGTTGTCATTGCAGGCAATCTCAATGCTGTGCGTTACAGGGAAGACATCCTCCTCCCTCATGTGGTACCCTTCCTGCAGGCTCATCCTGACATGACACTCCAGCATGACAATGCCACCAGCCATACTGCTCGTTCTAGGCGTCATTTCCTGCAAGACAGGAATGTCAGTGTCCTGCCATGGCCAGCGAAGAGCCCGGATCTCAATCCCATTGAGCACATCTGGGACCTGTTGGATCGGAGGGTGAGGGCTAGGGCAATTCCCCCCAGATATGTCTGGGAACTTGCAAGTGCCTTGGTGGAAGAGTGGGGTAACATCTCACAGCAAGAACAGACAAATCTGGTGCAGTCCATAAGGAGGAGATGCACTGTAGTACTTAATGCAGCTGGTGGCCACACCAGATACCGACTGTTACTTTTGATTTTGACCCCCCCTTTGTTCAGGGACACATTATTCCATTTCTGTTAGTCACATGTCTGTGGAACTTGTTCAGTTTGTCTCAGTTGTTGAATCTTGTTATGTTCATACAAATATTTACACATGTTAAGTTTGCTGAAAATAAATGTAGTTGACAGTGAGAGGACATTTTATGCTGAGTTTATGTCCTTAAACCGATTATTTAAAAAACATGAACAGAAAAAGTTAGAATGATAGTTTCGTTGCTCATGGCAGCCTGCAGTACCCCAGTCGGCCTTCAACTTGAATTACTCAATGATTTTTATTTATTTATTATTTAACCTTTATTTAACTAGGCAAGTTAAGAACAAATTATTATTTACAATGACGGCCTTGCAAAAGGCCTCCTGCGGGGACGGGGGCTGGGATTAAAACTATAAATATAGGACAAAACACACATCATGACAAGAGAGACACCACAACACTACATAAAGAGAGACCTAAGACAACAACAGCATAGCAGCAACACATGACAACACAGCATGGTAGCAACACCACATGACAACACAGCATGGTAGCAACACCACATGACAACACAGCATGGTAGCAACACATGACAACACAGCATGGTAGCAACACCACATGACAACACAGCATGGTAGCAACACCACATGACAACACTGCATGGTAGCAACACCACATGACAACACAATATGGTAGCAGAACAAAACATGGTACCAACATTATTGGGCACAGACAACAACACAAAGGGCAAAAAGGTAGAGACAACAATACATCACGCGAAGCAGCCACAACTGTCAGTAAGAGTGTCCATGATTGAGACTTTGAATGTAGAGACAGAGATAAAACTGTACAGTTTGAGTGTTTTTTGCAGTGTGCAGTGTTTATGTGTGTATCTCACCTACTGAGTTGATCCTGCAGGAACCACTTGTAATCTTGCCATCCATTCAGGGCTAACACGGTGATGGTGAGTTTCCAGAAGGGGGACAGTGTGGGTCTGAGGCTGGCGGGGGGCAACGATGTGGGCATCTTCATCGCTGGCATCCAGGAGGGCAGTCCTGCCGAGGAGGAGGGCCTACGCACTGGAGACCAGATCATAAAGGTAACCACCTTTGACCTTTGGCACTGTGAACGGCCTTGACCGTCTGAATTCAATACAACACTTGTAAAAGCAAAGCAAACATCTGTGAAAGTGAACACCAACTTTCTGAAAGATCTGTTGTGTTGAATCTAGTCAGTAAAACAACCCTTTGTTTCCCCCCGTGTGTGTGTGTGTGTGTGTGTGTGTGTGTGTGTGTGTGTGTGTGTGTGTGTGTGTGTGTGTGTGTGTGTGTGTGTGTACAGGTGAATAAGGTAGAATTCCGAGGCATCGTGAGAGAGGAGGCTGTTCTCTGTCTGTTGGAGATTCCTAAAGGAGAGGACGTCACCATACTGGCCCAGAGTAAACTTGATGGTGAGGCTTTACACACTTCAACATTCTGTTTCACACTGTTCTAGAGTCTTACACAGCTGTGTTCTAGAGCGTTCTAGAGTCTTACAGGGCATGTCAGTGTTCTAAAGTCTTACAGGGCATGTCAGTGTTCTAAAGTCTTACAGGGCATGTCAGTGTTCTAGAGTCTTACAGGGCATGTCAGTGTTCTAGAGCATTCTAAAGTCTTACAGGGCATGTCAGTGTTCTAGAGCGTTCAAGAGTTCTTACACACCAGAGTTCTAGTGGGTTCTACCGTTATACATAGCATGTCAGTGTTCTACAGGGTTCTAGAGTTTTCATCATGTTTCTGTGTCAGTGTGCTGTTTATCTGTGATAACTGTGTCAGTGTGCTGTTTATCTGTAATAACTGTGTCAGTGTGCTGTTTATCTGTAATAACTGTGTCAGTGTGCTGTTTATCTGTAATAACTGTGTCAGTGTGCTGTTTATCTGTAATAACTGTGTCAGTGTGCTGTTTATCTGTAATAACTGTGTCAGTGTGTTGTTTATCTGTAATAACTGTCAGTGTGATGTTTATCTGTGATAACTGTGTCAGTGTGCTGTTTATCTGTAATAACTGTGTCAGTGTGCTGTTTATCTGTAATAATTGTGTCAGTGTGCTGTTTATCTGTAATAACTGTGTCAGTGTGCTGTTTATCTGTAATATCTGTGTCAGTGTGCTGTTTATCTGTAATAACTGTGTCAGTGTGCTGTTTATCTGTAATAACTGTGTCAGTGTGCTGTTTATCTGTAATAACTGTCAGTGTGATGTTTATCTGTAATAACTGTGTCAGTGTGCTGTTTATCTGTAATAACTGTGTCAGTGTGCTGTTTATCTGTAATAACTGTGTCAGTGTGCTGTTTATCTGTAATAACTGTGTCAGTGTGCTGTTTATCTGTAATAACAGTGTCAGTGTGCTGTTTATCTTTAATAACTGTGTCAGTGTGCTGTTTATCTTTAATAACTGTGTCAGTGTGCTGTTTATCTGTAATAACTGTGTCAGTGTGCTGTTTATCTGTAATAATTGTGTCAGTGTGCTGTTTATCTGTAATAACTGTGTCAGTGTGCTGTTTATCTGTGATAACTGTGTCAGTGTGCTGTTTATCTGTGATAACTGTGTCAGTGTGCTGTTTATCTGTAATAACTGTCAGTTAGTGTGCTGTTTATCTGTAATAACTGTGTCAGTGTGCTGTTTATCTGTAATAACTGTGTCAGTGTGCTGTTTATCTGTAATAACTGTCAGTTAGTGTGCTGTTTATCTGTAATAACTGTGTCAGTGTGCTGTTTATCTGTAATAACTGTGTCAGTGTGCTGTTTATCTGTAATAACTGTGTCAGTGTGCTGTTTATCTGTAATAACTGTGTCAGTGTGCTGTTTATCTGTAATAACTGTGTCAGTGTGCTGTTTATCTGTAATAACTGTGTCAGTGTGTTGTTTATCTGTAATAACTGTGTCAGTGTGCTGTTTATCTGTAATAACTGTGTCAGTGTGCTGTTTATCTGTAGTAACTGTGTCAGTGTGCTGTATACTAGTCTATCTACATGCTCCTGGTGCTCAGACGTATCTCTGTAACTATGGTTACGTCCCAAATGGCCCCTATTTCCTTCATAGTGCCACTACTGACCAGGGGCTGGGATCAAAGGTACTGCACTACGTTGCTATTTGGGACTCATCCTGTCTGTGTGAGGTACAGGAGGTCTCATCTACAGACAGACAGACAGGCAGGCAGACAGGCAGACAGACAGACAGGCAGACAGACAGACAGGCAGGCAGGCAGGCAGGCAGGCAGGCAGGCAGGCAGACAGGCAGGCAGGCAGGAAGGCGGACACCGACATGCAGACAGACACAGGCAGGGAGCAGTGTATTGTGGGAGTTGCGGTACATTAGCCAGACAGGCTGTGTGTCGAGCTAGCAGCTGGGTTGTTAGGGGAGAGCTGTAGGAGCACTACTGAATTTGGAACCACACCAAATCTTGTTCTCTCTAACGCTGCGCGCACACACACACACACACACACACACACACACACACACACACACACACACACACACACACACACACACACACACACACACACACACACACACACACACACACACACACACGACAGACACTGTCCCTCAACTTATGGCAGGCAGCAATGTAGTGCGCTGCCAACCCACAGCTCTCTGCGTCCTCCCCCAACAGGACGGGTAGCCTATCCTCATCAGAGAGGTCTTTGAAACCTTGAATAAGGGTTTCAAATTTGGGGAAATGACACTCTCTAATTGTTTTATATTTTTGACATTTTGTCAGGAAATGCAGCTCCGTCTCAGGTTCTGCTGTTGTGCAGTGGTTGCACAGCCTTTCCTCTACAGGGAGCCAGGTTTTCCTGTGTCTACCCTACTCAATGGCAAGGCTGTGCTCACTGAGCCTGTACTTTGTCAAGGTTTTTCTAAGGTTTTGATCAGTAACCATGGTCAAATATTTAGCCACAGTGTACTGTCGATTTAGGGCCAGATAGCACTGCATTTTGCTTTGTGTTTGTGCTTGTGTTTCCCAATAAGCAATATAGTTTTGTTTTGACTGTGTTGTAATTTGGTTTATCCTGATTGATTGGATGTTCTGGTCCTGAGGCTTCAGTGTGTTAGTAGAACAGGTTTGTGAACTCAGCCCCAGGACCAGCTGGATGAGGGGACTCTTGTCTTTGCTCAGCTCTTGGCATTGCAGGGCTTGGTAAAGATATGAGAGGGGGGTCACTGTATTTTAGATGTTTCCAAAACTTAATTGCTGTTTTTTGAGTTTTTATTATTAGTGGATATTTGCCTAATTCTGCCCTGCATGCATTGTTTTTAGTTTTCCTCTGGACATTTAGGAGAATCTTACAGAACTCTGCATGCAGGGTTTCAATTGGGTGTTTGTCCCATTTGGTGAAATCTTGTTTGGCAAGTGGACTCCACACCTCGCTGCCATAAAGTGCAATTGGTTCAATGACATATTCAATTAGTTTTAGCCAAATTCTAATAGGTATTTGAATTAGCTTTTTAATGGCGTAGAATGCCCTGCGTGCTTTCTCTCTCAGTTCATTCACTGCCTCATTAAGGTGTCCAGTTGAGCTTATTTTTAAACCTCAGTAATTGTAGTGTGTACAGTACTCTATATATTTTGTACCAATTGAGAACTTGGGTCTAATTCCCTGAGATCTGGATCTCTCTCTCCACTCACTCTATCTACACTCACTTTCTCTCTCCACTCACTCACTCACTCACTCTCTCTCTCTCTCTCTCTCTCTCTCTCTCTCTCTCTCTCTCTCTCTCTCTCTCTCTCTCTCTCTCTCTGTCTCTCTCTACCTTATCCCCTCCCCTCCTCTCTTTCTCTTTTCCTCACCCTCTCTCCCTTATCCCCTCTCTCCTTTCTTTCTCTTTTCCTCGCCCTCTCTCCCTTATCCCCTCCTCTCTCTTTCTCTTTTCCTCGCCCTCTCTCCCTTATCCCCTCCCCTCCTCTCTCTTTCTCTTTTCCTCGCCCTCTCTCCCTTATCCCCTCCCCTCCCATCCTCTCTCTTTCTATTTTCCTCGCCCTCTCTCCCTTATCCCCTCCCTCCCCTCCTTTCTCGTTCTCCCTCCCTCTCTCTCTCCTCCCATATCCCCTCCCTCCTCTCTTTCTCTTTTCCTCGCCCTCTCTCCCTTATCCCCTCCCTCCCCTCCTCTCTCTCTCCTCCCCTCCCTTTCTCCAGTCTACAATGACATCCTGGTGTCTGGTCGTGGGGACTCCTTCTTTATCAGGACTCATTTTGAGTATGAGCGGGAGGCTCCCCAGAGCCTGGCTTTCTCCAGAGGGGAGATCTTTAAGGTGGTGGACACCCTCTACGACGGCAAGCTGGGCAACTGGCTGGCCATCCGCACCGGCAAGGACAAACAGCTGCTAGAGAAGGGCATCATCCCCAACAAGAGCAGGTAAACATCCCTAAGGCATCATCCATAATGAACAGGTAATCACCCCTAAGGCATCATCTGTAATGAACAGGTAATCATCCCTAAGGCGTCATCCATAATGAACAGGTAATCATCCCTAAGGCATCATCCATAATGAACAGGTAATCACCCCTAAGGCATCATCCATAATGAACAGTTAATCATCCCTAAGGCATCATCCATAATGAACAGGTAATCATCCCTAAGGCATCATCCGTAATGAACAGGTAATCATCCCTAAGGCATCATCCATAATGAACAGGTAATCATCCCTAAGGCACCATCCGTAATGAACAGGTAATCATCCCTAAGGCATCATCCGTAATGAACAGGTAATCATCCCTAAGGCATCATCCGTAATGAACAGGTAATCATCCCTAAGGCATCATCCGTAATGAACAGGTAATCATCCCTAAGGCATCATCCGTAATGAACAGGTAATCATCCCTAAGGCATCATCCGTAATGAACAGGTAATCATCCCTAAGGCATCATCCATAATGAACAGGTAATCATCCCTAAGGCACCATCCGTAATGAACAGGTAATCATCCCTAAGGCATCATCCGTAATGAACAGGTAATCATCCCTAAGGCATCATCCGTAATGAACAGGTAATCATCCCTAAGGCACCATCCGTAATGAACAGGTAATCATCCCTAAGGCATCATCCATAATGAACAGGTAATCATCCCTAAGGCACCATCCGTAATGAACAGGTAATCATCCCTAAGGCATCATCCGTAATGAACAGGTAATCATCCCTAAGGCATCATCCATAATGAACAGGTAATCATCCCTAAGGCATCATCCATAATGAACAGGTAATCATCCCTAAGGCATCATCCGTAATGAACAGGTAATCACCCCTAAGGCATCATCCATAATGAACAGGTAATCACCCCTAAGGCATCATCCGTAATGAACAGGTAATCATCCCTAAGGCATCATCCATAATGAACAGGTAATCATCCCTAAGGCATCATCCGTAATGAACAGGTAATCATTCCTAAGGCATCATCCATAATGAACAGGTAATCACCCCTAACTCGAGCAGGTGCGATGAACTGGGAGGAAACTAAAGGAGAGTTTCTGAAGTTAGGATTTGGCTCAGCTATAGTAACTTTTCCAGGACAGATAAGATTCCCTGGCCACCAGTTGACTGTTAGGGGAGTGTTCAGTCACATCAGGACCATCTCTCTCTGTCACGTTGGTATGAAGAGATTCGGGAGACAGACGCAGGAATGCGTAATCGTTTTTGTTATTGTACCTCATTTACGCCGTGCCGTGTAAAAACACAGGGTTGAAACCCAAACAAAAGAGCGAGGAGTACCTTGAATAAATAACACACGTGCACAATGATACCACACGGGACGAGACCCGTAATCATCTGAGCAATCCACAAGGGCACGAAAGCCCAAAACACACAGCACAGGTCCTCACACTCCTCATCTCTCATCACTCCTCCTCTCTCATCACTCCTCATCTCTCATCACTCCTCCTCTCTCATCACTCCTCCTCTCTCATCACTCCTCCTCTCTCATCACTCCTCCTCTCTCATCACTCCTCATCTCTCATCACTCCTCCTCTCTCATCACTCCTCATCTCTCATCACTCCTCATCTCTCATCACTCCTCCTCTCTCATCACTCCTCCTCTCTCATCACTCCTCCTCTCTCATCACTCCTCCTCTCTCATCACTCCTCATCTCTCATCACTCCTCCTCTCTCATCACTCCTCCTCTCTCATCACTCCTCCTCTCTCATCACTCCTCCTCTCTCATCACTCCTCCTCTCTCATCACTCCTCCTCTCTCATCACTCCTCCTCCTCTCATCACTCCTCCTCCTCTCATCACTCCTCCTCCTCTCATCACTCCTCCTCCTCTCATCACTCCTCCTCTCTCATCACTCCTCTCTCATCACTCCTCCTCTCTCATCACTCCTCCTCTCTCATCACTCCTCCTCTCTCATCACTCCTCCTCTCTCATCACTCCTCATCTCTCATCACTCCTCTCTCATCACTCCTCCTCTCTCATCACTCCTCCTCTCTCATCACTCCTCCTCTCTCATCACTCCTCCTCTCTCATCACTCCTCATCACTCCTCATCTCTCATCACTCCTCCTCTCTCATCACTCCTCCTCTCTCATCACTCCTCCTCTCTCATCACTCCTCCTCTCTCATCACTCCTCATCTCTCACACTCCTCCTCTCTCATCACTCCTCCTCTCTCATCACTCCTCCTCTCTCATCACTCCTCCTCTCTCATCACTCCTCCTCTCTCATCACTCCTCATCACTCCTCATCTCTCATCACTCCTCCTCTCTCATCACTCCTCCTCTCTCATCACTCCTCCTCTCTCATCACTCCTCATCTCTCACACTCCTCATCTCTCATCACTCCTCCTCTCTCATCACTCCTCCTCTCTCATCACTCCTCCTCTCTCATCACTCATCTCTCATCACTCCTTTCTCATCACTCCTCATCTCTCATCACTCCTCATCTCTCATCACTCCTCCTCTCTCATCACTCCTCATCTCTCATCACTCCTCCTCTCTCATCACTCCTCCTCTCTCATCACTCCTCTTCTCTCATCACTCCTCCTCTCTCATCACTCCTCCTCTCTCATCACTCCTCATCACTCCTCCTCTCTCATCACTCCTCCTCTCTCATCACTCCTCATCTCTCATCACTCCTCCTCTCTCATCACTCCTCATCACTCCTCCTCTCTCATCACTCCTCCTCTCTCATCACTCCTCCTCTCTCATCACTCCTCATCTCTCATCACTCCTCATCTCTCATCACTCCTCCTCTCTCATCCCTCCTCCTCTCTCATCACTCCTCCTCTCTCATCACTCCTCCTCTCTCATCACTCCTCCTCTCTCATCACTCCTCCTCTCTCATCACTCCTCATCACTCCTCCTCTCTCATCACTCCTCCTCTCTCATCACTCCTCATCTCTCATCACTCCTCCTCTCTCATCACTCCTCATCTCTCATCACTCCTCCTCTCTCATCACTCCTCCTCTCTCATCACTCCTCCTCTCTCACACTCCTCCTCTCTCACACTCCTCATCTCTCATCACTCCTCATCTCTCATCACTCCTCATCTCTCATCACTCCTCCTCTCTCACACTCCTCATCTCTCATCACTCTTCCTCTCTCATCACTCCTCCTCTCTCATCACTCCTCCTCTCTCATCACTCCTCATCACTCCTCCTCTCTCATCACTCCTCCTCTCTCATCACTCCTCATCTCTCATCACTCCTCCTCTCTCATCACTCCTCATCACTCCTCCTCTCTCATCACTCCTCCTCCTCATCTCTCATCACTCCTCCTCTCTCATCACTCCTCATCTCTCATCACTCCTCATCTCTCATCACTCCTCATCACTCATCACTCCTCCTCTCTCATCACTCCTCCTCTCTCATCACTCCTCCTCTCTCATCACTCCTCTCTCATCACTCCTCCTCTCTCATCACTCCTCCTCTCTCATCACTCCTCCTCTCTCATCACTCCTCATCTCTCATCACTCCTCATCTCTCATCACTCCTCCTCTCTCACACTCCTCATCTCTCATCACTCTTCCTCTCTCATCACTCCTCCTCTCTCATCACTCCTCCTCTCTCATCACTCCTCATCACTCCTCCTCTCTCATCACTCCTCCTCTCTCATCACTCCTCATCTCTCATCACTCCTCATCACTCCTCATCACTCCTCCTCTCTCATCACTCCTCCTCTCTCATCACTCCTCCTCTCTCATCACTCCTCCTCTCTCATCACTCCTCCTCTCTCATCACTCCTCCTCTCTCATCACTCCTCCTCTCTCATCACTCCTCATCTCTCATCACTCCTCCTCTCTCATCACTCCTCCTCTCTCATCACTCCTCCTCTCTCATCACTCCTCCTCTCTCATCACTCCTCCTCTCTCATCACTCCTCCTCTCTCATCACTCCTCCTCTCTCATCACTCCTCATCTCTCATCACTCCTCATCTCTCATCACTCCTCTCTCATCACTCCTCCTCTCTCATCACTCCTCCTCTCTCATCACTCCTCCTCTCTCATCACTCCTCATCACTCCTCATCTCTCATCACTCCTCCTCTCTCATCACTCCTCCTCTCTCATCACTCCTCCTCTCTCATCACTCCTCCTCTCTCATCACTCCTCCTCTCTCATCACTCCTCCTCTCTCACACTCCTCCTCTCTCATCACTCCTCCTCTCTCATCACTCCTCCTCTCTCATCACTCCTCCTCTCTCATCACTCCTCCTCTCTCATCACTCCTCCTCTCTCATCACTCCTCATCACTCCTCATCTCTCATCACTCCTCCTCTCTCATCACTCCTCCTCTCTCATCACTCCTCCTCTCTCATCACTCCTCATCTCTCATCACTCCTCCTCTCTCATCACTCCTCCTCTCTCATCACTCCTCCTCTCTCATCACTCATCTCTCATCACTCCTCTCTCATCACTCCTCATCTCTCATCACTCCTCATCTCTCATCACTCCTCATCTCTCATCACTCCTCCTCTCTCATCACTCCTCATCTCTCATCACTCCTCCTCTCTCATCACTCCTCCTCTCTCATCACTCCTCTTCTCTCATCACTCCTCCTCTCTCATCACTCCTCCTCTCTCATCACTCCTCATCACTCCTCCTCTCTCATCACTCCTCCTCTCTCATCACTCCTCATCTCTCATCACTCCTCATCTCTCATCACTCCTCCTCTCTCATCACTCCTCATCTCTCATCACTCCTCCTCTCTCATCACTCCTCCTCTCTCATCACTCCTCATCACTCCTCCTCTCTCATCACTCCTCCTCTCTCATCACTCCTCATCTCTCATCACTCCTCCTCTCTCATCACTCCTCATCACTCCTCCTCTCTCATCACTCCTCCTCTCTCATCACTCCTCCTCTCTCATCACTCCTCATCTCTCATCACTCCTCCTCTCTCATCACTCCTCCTCTCTCATCACTCCTCCTCTCTCATCACTCCTCCTCTCTCATCACTCCTCCTCTCTCATCACTCCTCCTCTCTCATCACTCCTCCTCTCTCATCACTCCTCCTCTCTCATCACTCCTCCTCTCTCATCACTCCTCCTCTCTCATCACTCCTCATCTCTCATCACTCCTCATCTCTCATCACTCCTCCTCTCTCATCACTCCTCCTCTCTCATCACTCCTCCTCTCTCATCACTCATCTCTCATCACTCCTCTCTCATCACTCCTCATCTCTCATCACTCCTCATCTCTCATCACTCCTCCTCTCTCATCACTCCTCATCTCTCATCACTCCTCCTCTCTCATCACTCCTCCTCTCTCATCACTCCTCTTCTCTCATCACTCCTCCTCTCTCATCACTCCTCCTCTCTCATCACTCCTCATCACTCCTCCTCTCTCATCACTCCTCCTCTCTCATCACTCCTCATCTCTCATCACTCCTCATCTCTCATCACTCCTCCTCTCTCATCACTCCTCCTCTCTCATCACTCCTCATCACTCCTCCTCTCTCATCACTCCTCCTCTCTCATCACTCCTCCTCTCTCATCACTCCTCCTCTCTCATCACTCCTCATCACTCCTCCTCTCTCATCACTCCTCCTCTCTCATCACTCCTCCTCTCTCATCACTCCTCCTCTCTCATCACTCCTCCTTTCTCATCACTCCTCCTTTCTCATCACTCCTCCTCTCTCATCACTCCTCCTCTCTCATCACTCCTCCTCTCTCATCACTCCTCCTCTCTCATCACTCCTCCTCTCTCATCACTCCTCATCACTCCTCCTCTCTCATCACTCCTCCTCTCTCATCACTCCTCATCTCTCATCACTCCTCCTCTCTCATCACTCCTCCTCTCTCATCACTCCTCCTCTCTCATCACTCCTCCTCTCTCATCACTCCTCATCTCTCATCACTCCTCATCTCTCATCACTCCTCATCTCTCATCACTCCTCCTCTCTCATCACTCCTCATCTCTCATCACTCTTCCTCTCTCATCACTCATCACTCCTCCTCTCTCATCACTCCTCCTCTCTCATCACTCCTCATCACTCCTCCTCTCTCATCACTCCTCCTCTCTCATCACTCCTCATCTCTCATCACTCCTCCTCTCTCATCACTCCTCATCACTCCTCCTCTCTCATCACTCCTCCTCCTCATCTCTCATCACTCCTCCTCTCTCATCACTCCTCATCTCTCATCACTCCTCATCTCTCACACTCCTCATCTCTCATCACTCCTCATCTCTCATCACTCCTCCTCTCTCATCACTCCTCCTCTCTCATCACTCACTCCTCTCTCTATCACTCCTCCTCTCTCATCACTCCCTCACTCTCTCATCACTCCTCACTCTCTCATCACTCCTCATCTCTCATCACTCCTCCTCTCTCATCACTCCTCATCTCTCATCACTCCTCCTCTCTCATCACTCCTCCTCTCTCATCACTCCTCTTCTCTCATCACTCCTCCTCTCTCATCACTCCTCCTCTCTCATCACTCCTCATCACTCCTCCTCTCTCATCACTCCTCCTCTCTCATCACTCCTCATCTCTCATCACTCCTCATCTCTCATCACTCCTCCTCTCTCATCACTCCTCATCTCTCATCACTCCTCCTCTCTCATCACTCCTCCTCTCTCATCACTCCTCATCACTCCTCCTCTCTCATCACTCCTCCTCTCTCATCACTCCTCATCTCTCATCACTCCTCCTCTCTCATCACTCCTCATCACTCCTCCTCTCTCATCACTCCTCCTCTCTCATCACTCCTCCTCTCTCATCACTCCTCATCTCTCATCACTCCTCCTCTCTCATCACTCCTCCTCTCTCATCACTCCTCCTCTCTCATCACTCCTCCTCTCTCATCACTCCTCATCACTCCTCCTCTCTCATCACTCCTCCTCTCTCATCACTCCTCATCACTCCTCCTCTCTCATCACTCCTCCTCTCTCATCACTCCTCATCTCTCATCACTCCTCCTCTCTCATCACTCCTCCTCTCTCATCACTCCTCCTCTCTCATCACTCCTCCTCTCTCACACTCCTCATCTCTCATCACTCCTCATCTCTCATCACTCCTCATCTCTCATCACTCCTCCTCTCTCACACTCCTCATCTCTCATCACTCTTCCTCTCTCATCACTCCTCCTCTCTCATCACTCCTCCTCTCTCATCACTCCTCATCACTCCTCCTCTCTCATCACTCCTCCTCTCTCATCACTCCTCATCTCTCATCACTCCTCCTCTCTCATCACTCCTCATCACTCCTCCTCTCTCATCACTCCTCCTCCTCATCTCTCATCACTCCTCCTCTCTCATCACTCCTCATCTCTCATCACTCCTCATCTCTCATCACTCCTCATCACTCATCACTCCTCCTCTCTCATCACTCCTCCTCTCTCATCACTCCTCCTCTCTCATCACTCCTCTCTCATCACTCCTCCTCTCTCATCACTCCTCCTCTCTCATCACTCCTCCTCTCTCATCACTCCTCATCTCTCATCACTCCTCATCTCTCATCACTCCTCCTCTCTCACACTCCTCATCTCTCATCACTCTTCCTCTCTCATCACTCCTCCTCTCTCATCACTCCTCCTCTCTCATCACTCCTCATCACTCCTCCTCTCTCATCACTCCTCCTCTCTCATCACTCCTCATCTCTCATCACTCCTCCTCTCTCATCACTCCTCATCACTCCTCCTCTCTCATCACTCCTCCTCCTCATCTCTCATCACTCCTCCTCTCTCATCACTCCTCATCACTCATCACTCCTCATCTCTCATCACTCCTCCTCTCTCATCACTCCTCCTCTCTCATCACTCCTCCTCTCTCATCACTCCTCCTCTCTCATCACTCCTCCTCTCTCATCACTCCTCCTCTCTCATCACTCCTCCTCTCTCATCACTCCTCCTCTCTCATCACTCCTCTTCTCTCATCACTCCTCTTCTCTCATCACTCCTCCTCTCTCATCACTCCTCCTCTCTCATCACTCCTCCTCTCTCATCACTCCTCCTCTCTCATCACTCCTCCTCTCTCATCACTCCTCCTCTCTCATCACTCCTCCTCTCCATCACTCCTCCTCTCTCATCACTCCTCTTCTCTCATCACTCCTCCTCTCTCATCACTCCTCCTCTCTCATCACTCCTCCTCTCTCATCACTCCTCCTCTCATCACTCCTCATCACTCCTCCTCTCTCATCACTCCTCATCTCTCATCACTCCTCCTCCTCATCTCTCATCACTCCTCCTCTCTCATCACTCCTCCTCTCTCATCTCTCATCACTCCTCCTCTCTCATCACTCCTCATCACTCATCACTCCTCATCTCTCATCACTCATCCTCTCTCATCACTCCTCCTCTCTCATCACTCCTCCTCTCTCATCACTCCTCCTCTCTCATCACTCCTCCTCTCTCATCACTCCTCCTCTCTCATCACTCCTCCTCTCTCATCACTCCTCCTCTCTCATCACTCCTCCTCTCTCATCACTCCTCCTCTCTCATCACTCCTCCTCTCTCATCACTCCTCCTCTCTCATCACTCCTCCTCTCTCATCACTCCTCCTCTCTCATCACTCCTCCTCTCTCATCACTCCTCCTCTCTCATCACTCCTCCTCTCTCATCACTCCTCATCTCTCCTCATCACTCCTCCTCTCTCATCACTCCTCCTCTCTCATCACTCCTCATCACTCCTCATCACTCCTCCTCTCTCATCACTCCTCCTCTCTCATCACTCCTCATCTCTCATCACTCCTCCTCTCTCATCACTCCTCCTCTCTCATCACTCCTCCTCTCTCATCACTCCTCCTCTCTCATCACTCCTCCTCTCTCATCACTCCTCCTCTCTCATCACTCCTCCTCTCTCATCACTCCTCCTCTCTCATCACTCCTCCTCTCTCATCACTCCTCCTCTCTCATCACTCCTCCTCTCTCATCACTCCTCCTCTCTCATCACTCCTCCTCTCTCATCACTCCTCCTCTCTCATCACTCCTCATCACTCATCACTCCTCATCACTCCTCATCACTCCTCCTCTCTCATCACTCCTCCTCTCTCATCACTCCTCATCTCTCACACTCCTCATCTCTCATCACTCCTCATCTCTCATCACTCCTCCTCTCTCACACTCCTCATCTCTCATCACTCTTCCTCTCTCATCACTCCTCATCTCTCATCACTCCTCCTCTCTCATCACTCCTCCTCTCTCATCACTCCTCCTCTCTCATCACTCCTCCTCTCTCATCACTCCTCCTCTCTCATCACTCCTCCTCTCTCATCACTCCTCCTCTCTCATCACTCCTCATCTCTCATCACTCCTCCTCTCTCATCACTCCTCCTCTCTCATCACTCCTCCTCTCTCATCACTCCTCATCACTCCTCATCACTCCTCCTCTCTCATCACTCCTCCTCTCTCATCACTCCTCATCTCTCACACTCCTCATCTCTCATCACTCCTCATCTCTCATCACTCCTCCTCTCTCACACTCCTCATCTCTCATCACTCCTCCTCTCTCATCACTCCTCCTCTCTCATCACTCCTCCTCTCTCATCACTCCTCCTCTCTCATCACTCCTCCTCTCTCATCACTCCTCCTCTCTCATCACTCCTCCTCTCTCATCACTTTCTGCTCTCTTCTGTTCTGACCCGTCTCACCAAATGTCTCTCTCTCTCTCTCAATTCAATTCAAGGGGCTTTATTGGCATGGGAAATATATGTTTACATTGCCAAAGCAAGTGAAATGGATAAACAAAAGTGAAATAAACAATAAAAAGTAAACAGTACACTCACAGAAGTTCCAAAAGAATAAAGACATTTCAAATGTCAAATTATGTGTATATATACAGTGTTGTAACGATGTGCAAATAGTTAAAGTAAAAAAGAGAAAATAAATAAAGATAAATATGTGTTTTATTTACAATGGTGTTTGTTCTTCACTGGTTGCCCTTTTCTTGTGGCAACAGGTCACAAATCTTGCTGCTGTGATGGCACACTGTGGAATTTCACCCAGTAGATATGGGAGTTTATCAACATTGGATTTGTTTTCAAGTTCTTTGTGGATCTGTGTAATCTGAGGGAAATATGTGTCTCTAATATGGTCATACTCTCTGTCTGTCGGTCTCTCTCTCCCCCCTCCCCCCCTCCTCCTTCCCTCCCCCTCCCTCCCTTTCTCCCAGGGCTGACCAGATGGCGAGTGTCCAGAACTCCCAGAAGGCCGCTGGGACGGACCGGGCTGACTTCTGGCGTCTGCGGGGCCAAAGGGCAGCCAAGAGAAAGGAGCTGAGGAAGAGCAGAGAGGACGTCAGTGCTACGCCCGTCGCCACACGCTTCCCCGCGTACGAGAGAGTCGTGCTCCGAGAGGGTGGGTCTGACATTCTAAGGAAACGACACAAGAAATAAGAGTTGAGAAGTGAGGGGAGGGGAGAAGTGAGGGGAGAGGAGAAGGTAGAGGATAGGAGAGAAGAAGAGAGGGGGAGGTGGGAGAGAGGAGAAGGGAAATGAGAGGAGAGGGAGAAGGGAGAAGGGAGGGAGAAGAGAGGAGAGGGGGGAGGAGATGAGAGGGAGGGAGAAGACACAGGGAGGAGATAAGAGAGGGAGGAGAGAGGGGGAGAGGAGAGGGAGATGGAAATGAGGGAGAAGAGAGGAGAGGGAGAAGAGCGAAGAGAAAGGGGAGAAGAGAGGGGGTTGGGAGGAGAGGAGAATGGAGAGAAGAGAGGGGGACAGGGGAGAAGAGAAGAGAAGAGAGGAAGGAGAAAGGAGGGGAGGGGGAGAAGAGCGAGAGAGGAGTAGGGACAGTTGAGGGTAAGTATATCATTGAGGAGAGGAGGAAGTTGAGAAGTATATCATTGAGGAGAGGAGGAAGTTGAGGAGAAGTATATCATTGAGGAGAAGAGGGGTGATAGAAAAGCAGGCCTGCATTGGGAAACAGACAGGAAACAACACACACACAGGAAGGGGTGGGGGGGTGGGGGGTGCAGTGAGAGAAAGATGGTTGTCACGCTAAACACAGGAAATACACACCACAGGGGAGAACGAGGAGGTTGGAGGGTGAGGGGGGTGGGCCAGCGGGAGGGGGAGGGGAGAATGTGGGGGAGGCGAGGTGAGAGGGTGAGGGTGAGGGGAGAATGAGGGGGGAGAGGGTGAGAGGAGAGTGGTCCTCAGAGAGGGCATGTCAACGAGTCAGACAGGAGCTACTCCGTTCTGGAGAGGATACAGGAAGGTGGCGAGAGAAAGTTGATGAAAAGAGAGAGACGACGGGAGGAGATGGAAAAGAGAGAGGAAGGGAACGCCAAAAGAGGAGAAAGACAAGGTTACAGAAGAATGGAATGTGACATTAGAAGGAGATAACTGGACAGAAGGGTAGAACAGGAGGAAGAGGAGTGTATCTATGAAACGAAGGACAGGAATGTATTAAAGCAGTTGCTCTCCCTCTGCTGTTGTTTCAGTCAAGCAGATTGGGCTGTTTTATGGCTGACAGGACTGAGACAGGACTGAGACAGGACTGAGACAGGACTGAGACAGGACTGAGACAGGACTGAGACAGGACTGAGACTGGACTGAGACTGGACTGAGACTGGACTGAGACTGGACTGAGACACAGCTTTAATGGGCCTGGGCTACAACTGTATTGTTTCCCCTATCAGACACTGTTGGCCCCTCTAGCCACACACTTTTCTACCCCTAACGTTGTGCATGATAGACCCACTAATGGTCATGTTGTTTTGAGGTTGTGGTTGCTCCACTAAAAGTTTGTGATTATGCTGTGGGACTTAGAGGTAATTTGTGGTTTAGTACGGTACCCTGCGTCACCACTTCATTGCTCCAGACCACCACAAGGGGGAGTTAGAGCACTGATTATGCTTTTGAGTCCTACTGTGTCTCTAACTGACAATGAATGGGCGACATAAACCTAAATAGAAACTGATAATTGTGCACGACTTCAGTATTACTTACTAAAACTGTTGTTACACTAAGGTTTTTATTATTTTATTTTGTTTGGATTATTTTGATCTTACTGTAGGCCTCTCCCGACCGTCACGTTGTACAGCACCTGAGTGGCGCAGTGGTCTAAGACACTGCATAGCAGTGCAAGCTGTGTTGCTACAGATGCTGGTTCAATACCCGTGCTGGCCTCGACTGCGAGACCCATGAGATGACTGTAGATTTTTGGTTTCTCTCCCTCTAAAAACAGAAATTAATCATTCTAAATAACAAACTGGCTTTATTTACAAATTAGTAACAATGTCTCACCCCATGTTCAAGAAAGGCCTTTTTCTCGCTCCTTTTACGTTATTTGAAAACAAAATAATCTCCAAAATATTGTTAATTTTTAACGAAGCGATTATTATTAATTTAGAATTATATAAAAGCCCCTTGGATATGCTCATAGATATATTATTAACCCTGTTATTAGCAGGACAATATATATTGGTCATATTGGTCATGGCTCCTGAGTGGCGCACAGTGGGATTCTCCAGCTGTATCCACTGAAAGCGCGTGAGGTTCAAGGCACGAGGGCAGGGGGTACGGGTTGTGCCGCAGAGCCGCGCACAGAAAACAGAGTTAGCCCATGGGGAAGGGAGGAGGAGGAAGGGGAGGGGGGTGGACCCCCACCCCGCCACACTGGGTAGCACAGAGCAACACTTTAAGGGACATTGCACTAATAATGGCGCTGACTAGGGAAACGTTCCTGCTGTTATTAGTGCCAGTCTGCACGTTCAAACTAAAATAATGTAACTAATAATGGCATCTTTATGCTTTCGTTAATAAAATAATTATAAAAATACTCTTTCAAATTACTATGGGAATAAATATCACTGAATTACAGAAATGTTGGAACAAAGTTGTCTAATGAAGGTAGACAAATTGTTGCTTACTGGAAAATGCTCTTTCAAACACACACGGTCACGTTGTACAGCGCCATTATGGCTATTAGCAGGTAGCTGGACAATAGACTGGCCTAAAAGGATGGTAAGGGGTGAATTATATCGTCAAATGTTTTTCTTAGTTAGGTTGGCTGTATCACAACCGGCAGTGATTGGTTGAAATTTCAGTTTTGGCATTTATTCAGATTACAATCGCTCACTTTCGTTTTTTAAAAAACTAAATAACCTCCAAAATATCGTTATATATTATCAAGTTGATGGCACAGTCATATAGCCCCGGCACCTACATAAAGCTGAATGACTCACTCATTCGTGGCTTTGGATCAAAATAAATACATACCAACATTCTTTCTGATAGTCCTTAATAAAGAAATGTTTTATTAAGGACAGTATTATAACAGCCCATTATGGGCTGTTAGCAGGACAATATACCTTTACCAACGCCTCTCTGTATTTTAATACTTTGTGGATGGGGCCTCCCCAGTGGCCTCCTCAGAAGCACCAGATCATCAGTAAACAGTAGAAATTTGACTTCAGGTTCTAGTAGGGTGAGGCCGGGTGCTGCAGACTGTTCTAGTGCCCTCGCCAATTCGTTGATATATATGTTGAAGAGGGTGGGGCTTAAGCTGCATCCCTGTCTCACCCCACGGCCTTGAGGAAATAAATGTGTTTTTTGCACACTTGTTTGTTCTGTACATGGATTTTATATTGTTATATGTTTTTCTCACAACACCACTTTCCATCAATCTGTATAACAGACTGAAATTGAGTTGAAAGCTTTTTTGAAGTCAACAAAGCATGAGAAGACTTTGCCTTTGTTTTTGTTTGTTTGTCAGTTAGGGTGTGCAGTATGAATACGTGGTCTGTCATACAGTAATTTGGTAAAAAGCCAATTTGACATTTGCTCAGTACATTGTTTTCACTGAGGAAATGTTAAAGTCTGCTGTTAATGACAATTAATGATATTGCAGAGGATTTTCCCACGGTTGCTGTTGACACATATCCCACGGTAGTTATTGGGTTCAAATGTGTCTCCACTTTTGTGGATTGGGGTGATCAGTCCTTGGTTCCAAATATTGGGGTAGATGACAGAGCTGAGGATGATGTTAAAGAATTTGAGTATAGCCAATTGGAATTTGTGGTCTGTATATTTTATAATTTCATGTAGGATACCATCAACACCACAGGGCTTTTTAGGTTGGAGGGTTTGTATTTTGTCCTATAGTTCATTCATTGTAATTGGAGAATCCAGTGGGTTCTGGTAGTCTTTAATAGTTGATTATAAGATTTGTAATTCATATGTTTTTGCTGTTTGTTCTTTGTTATAGGGCCAAAAAGATTGGAGAAGTGATTTATCCACAATTCTCCGTTTTGGATAGATAACTCTTCGTGTTGTTGTTTGTTCTCTCTCTCTCTCTTTCTCTCTCTACTATACTGTACTGTAGCTGGTTTCAGACGTCCCGTGGTTCTGTTTGGACCTATAGCTGATGCAGCCAACGACAAGCTTGCTAACGAGCTGCCTGACCTGTTCATCATCGCAAGTAAGGACCTCACACTGTGTGGGTGTGTGTGGGTGTGTGTGGGTGTGTGTGTGTTTTCGGAAGGATAGTAAAAACAAGTACAATTCGGACAAGCGGGGACACTTATTTTAGGGATTCCGGGGTTCGGGTTAGGGTTCAGGTTAGGGTTAGGGTTCAGGTTAGGGTTAGGGTTAGGGATTCCGGGGTTCAGGTTAGGGTTAGAATTAGGGATTCCGGGGCTCAGGTTAGGGTTAGGGTTCAGGTTAGGGTTCAGGTTAGGGTTCAGGTTAGGGTTAGGGTTAGGGTTCAGGTTAGGGTTAGGGTTCAGGTTAGGGTTAGGGTTCAGGTTAGGGTTAGGGTTCAGGTTAGGGTTCAGGTTAGGGTTAGGGTTCAGGTTAGGGTTAGGGTTAGGGTTAGGGTTCAGGTTAGGGTTCAGGTTAGGGTTAGGGTTCAGGTTAGGGTTCAGGTTAGGGTTAGGGTTAGGGTTCAGGTTAGGGTTAGGTTTAGGGTTCAGGTTAGGGTTAGGGTTCAGGTTAGGGTTAGGGTTCAGGTTAGGGTTCAGGTTAGGGTTAGGGTTCAGGTTAGGTTTAGGGTTCAGGTTAGGGTTAGGGTTCAGGTTAGGGTTAGGGTTCAGGTTAGGGTTAGGGTTAGGGTTCAGATTAGGGTTAGGGTTCAGGTTAGGGTTCAGGTTAGGGTTAGGGTTCAGGTTAGGGTTAGGTTTAGGGTTCAGGTTAGGGTTCAGGTTAGGGTTAGGGTTCAGGTTAGGGTTAGGTTTAGGGTTCAGGTTAGGGTTAGGGTTCAGGTTAGGGTTCGGGTTAGGTTTAGGGTTCAGGTTAGGTTTAGGGTTCAGGTTAGGGTTAGGTTTAGGGTTCAGGTTAGGGTTCAGGTTAGGGTTAGGGTTCAGGTTAGGGTTCAGGTTAGGGTTAGGGTTAGGGTTAGGGTTAGGGTTGTTAGGGTTAGGGTTAGGGTTAGGGTTAGGGTTAGGGTTAGGGTTAGGGTTAGGGTTAGGGTTAGGGTTAGGGTTAGGGTTCAGGTTAGGGTTAGGGTTAGGGTTAGGGTTAGGGTTAGGTTTAGGGTTCGGGTTAGGTTTAGGGTTAGGGTTAGGGTTAGGGTTAGGGTTCAGGTTAGGGTTAGGGTTAGGGTTAGGGTTCAGGGGTTCAGGTTAGGGTTAGGTTTAGGGTTCAGGTTAGGGTTAGGGTTCAGGTTAGGGTTAGGTTTAGGGTTAGGGTTAGGGTTAGGGTTAGGGTTCAGGTTAGGGTTCAGGTTAGGGTTAGGTTTAGGGTTCAGGTTAGGTTTAGGGTTCAGGTTAGGGTTAGGTTTAGGGTTCAGGTTAGGGTTCAGGTTAGGGTTAGGTTTAGGGTTCAGGTTAGGGTTAGGGTTCAGGTTAGGGTTAGGTTTAGGGTTCAGTTTAGGGTTCAGGTTAGGGTTAGGGTTAGGGTTCAGGTTAGGGTTAGGGTTCAGGTTAGGGTTAGGGTTAGGGTTCAGGTTAGGGTTCAGGTTAGGGTTAGGGTTCAGGTTAGGGTTAGGTTTAGGGTTCAGGTTAGGGTTAGGGTTCAGGTTAGGGTTAGGTTTAGGGTTCAGGTTAGGGTTAGGGTTCAGGTTAGGGTTAGGTTTAGGGTTCAGGTTAGGGTTAGGGTTCAGGTTAGGTTTAGGGTTCAGGTTAGGGTTCAGGTTAGGGTTAGGGAAAATTAGATCTGTGGATGCGTGTGTTTGTGTCTGTCTGTGTGTGTGTCAGTTTGTCTGTCTGATTTTGAGTCACACTAGTCATTTATTGAATGAGTAACACCGTGTCTGTCTCTCTGTGTCCGTCTCTCTCTTCGTCTCTGTCCACCGTCAGAAACGGAGCCTAAAGATGCCGGTTCAGAGAAATCCTCAGGAGTAGTGAGACTCAACACCATCCGCCAGATCATCGAGCAGGTTTGAGTTCTCTCTCTCTCTCTCTCTCTCTCTCTCTCTGTCTGTCTGTCTGTCTCTGTCTCTGTCTCTGTCTGTCTGTCTTAATCTCTCTCTGTCAATTGAATTGAATTGAATTTGCTTTATTGGCATGATGTAACAATGTACCTATTGCCAAAGCTTATTTTGGATATTTACAATATGAAAATAATAAGAATCCAAATTGTCAACGGGATAACAGTAAGAACAATAACCAAGGGTCAAAATAAACATATATTGAACAATAACAGTAAGCATACAGTAGAGGACATGTGATTGGTCTGTCAGACACTGTCCCTCAACTCTCTCTCTGTTTCTCTCTATCTCTCTCTCACTCGCACTGTCTCTCTCTCTCTCTCTCTCGCACTCGCACTCTGTCTCGCTGTCTCTGTCTCGCTGTCTCTGTCTCTCTCTCTCTCACTCGCACTGTCTCGCTGTCTCTGTCTCGCTCTCTCTCACTCACACTGTCTCGCTCTCTGTCTCGCTCTCTCTGTCTCTCTCTCTCTCTGTGTCTTTCTCTATCTCTTTCTCTCCATTTCTGTCACTCATTGTCCTCCACCATGTCTCCTGTAGGACAAGCATGCCCTGCTGGATGTGACTCCCAAGGCGGTGGACACACTGAACTACAGCCAGTGGTACCCCATCGTCATCTTCTTCAACCCAGACAGTAAACCAGGGGTTAAGGCCATGAGGCAGAGGGTGATACCGGGATCCAACCGCTCGGCACGCAAACTATACGAACAAGCTGTCAAACTGAGGAAGACCTGTTCTCACCTCTTCTCTGGTTAGACACACACATGAATTGACTACACACACACAGATACACTCACACACAGATACACTCACACACACAGATACACTAGGTACAGATACACACACACACACAGATACACTCACACACAGATACACTCACACACACAGATACACTAGGTACAGATACACACACACACACAGATACACTCACACACAGATACACACACACACACAGATACACTAGGTACAGATACACTCACACACACAGATACACTAGGTACAGATACACACACACACACAGATACACTCACACACAGATACACACACACACACAGATACACTAGGTACAGATACACACACACACACAGATACACTAGGTACAGATACACACACACACACAGATACACTAGGTACAGATACACACACACACAGATACACTAGGTACAGATACACACACACACAGATACACAGATACACACAAACATTGTATGTCATTGTACTTACACATTGCACACTCCTTGTAGGGAAGTACACACACACACACTAGAAGACTGTTAGCTCCCTCCTTCAGGACATACTCCAGTGATTCATCTAGTCGGCCAGTGATTCATGTTCATGTCTCTCTCTGTAGATGACTTTCTGACACACACACACACACACACAGGACTCACTATGGATGACAGTTCAACAAATATTGAACACAAGATAAAGTTATTTTCCGGCATTAGGGATAATCTGTTGTACCGTGTATTTATGTTGTTGTTGTGCCATTACACCCTCTCCCTCTCTCCTTCTCCTCCTCTCTCCCTCTCTCCCTCTCCCTCTCCCCTCTCTATGTTCTCATCCATCCTGCTATTATCTCTCTTTCTCCCTCTATCCTCTCTCTCCCCCTCTCCCTCAACCTCTATGTTCTCATCCATCCTGCTATTATCTCTCTTTCTCCCTCTATCCTCTCTCTCCCCCCTCCCTTTCTCACCCCCACTCTCTTTATTATCTCTCTCCTCTTCCTCTATCTCCCTGGTTTATATTGCTAAAACTGTCTTCCCCCCCCCTCTCTCCCTTCATCCCTCCTCCTCCTCTCCTCTCTCCTTCCTACCCCCTCTCCTCCTCTCTCCTTCCCACCCCCTCTCCTCTGATCCTTCCCCCCCTCCTCTCCCTACAGCTACTATTGAGGTGAACTCTGTCAACGATGCGTGGTACGGCAGTGTCAAGGACTCTATCAGAGAGCAGCAGACTCAGGCTGTCTGGGTGTCTGAGGGGAAGGTAAACACACTCACCGTGGACCCATAACTACATACTATACCAGGGGTGTGAAATTCCAGTCCTCCAGGGCCTGATTGTTGTCACCGTTTTGCCCCATCTAACACACCTGACTCCAATAATCACCTCATCATGATCTTCAGTTTAGAATGACATTTGATTCATCAGCTGTGTTTGCTAGGGATGGAGAAAAAGTGTGACGCCAATCAGGCCCTCGAGGACTGGAGTTGCCCACCCCTGTACTAGACTGAACTATACTGTACTGTACTATACTGTACTATACTATACTGAACTATACTATACTGTACCGGGCTGTACTAGACTGAACTATACTATACTGTACTATACTGTACTATACTATACTGAACTATACTGTACTGTACCGGGCTGTACTAGACTGAACTATACTGTACTGTACTATACTGTACTATACTATACTGAACTATACTATACTGTACCGGGCTGTACTAGACTGAACTATACTGTACTGTACTATACTGTACTATACTATACTGAACTATACTATACTGTACCGGGCTGTACTAGACTGAACTATACTGTACTGTACTATACTGTACTATACTATACTGAACTATACTATACTGTACCGGGCTGTACTAGACTGAACTATAATATACTGTACTATATTGTACTATACTGTACTATACTATACTGAACTATACTGTACTATACTGTACCGGGCTGTACTAGACTGAACTATACTGTACTATGCTATACTGTACTAGACTGTACTGTGCTGTGCTATACTGTACTATACTATACTGTGCTATACTATACTGTGCTGTACTAAACCATACTATACTGTGCCATGCTATACTATACTGTACTATAATATACTGAACTATACTATACTGTACTATACTGTACTGTACTAAACCATACTATACTGTGCCATGCTATACTATACTGTACTATAATATACTGAACTATACTATACTGTACTATACTGTACTGTACTAAACCATACTATACTGTGCCATGCTATACTATACTGTACTATAATATACTGAACTATACTATACTGTACTATACTGTACTGTACTAAACCATACTATACTGTGCCATGCTATACTATACTGTACTATAATATACTGAACTATACTATACTGTACTATACTGTACTGTACTAAACCATACTATACTGTGCCATGCTATACTATACTGTACTATAATATACTGAACTATACTATACTGTACTATACTGTACTGTACTAAACCATACTATACTGTGCCATGCTATACTATACTGTACTATAATATACTGAACTATACTATACTGTACTATACTGTACTGTACTAAACCATACTATACTGTGCCATGCTATACTATACTGTACTATAATATACTGAACTATACTATACTGTACTATACTGTACTGTACTAAACCATACTATACTGTGCCATGCTATACTATACTGTACTATAATATACTGAACTATACTATACTGTACTATACTGTACTGTACTAAACCATACTATACTGTGCCATGCTATACTATACTGTACTATAATATACTGAACTATACTATACTGTACTATACTGTACTGTACTAAACCATACTATACTGTGCCATGCTATACTATACTGTACTATAATATACTGAACTATACTATACTGTACTATACTGTACTGTACTAAACCATACTATACTGTGCCATGCTATACTATACTGTACTATAATATACTGAACTATACTATACTGTACTATACTGTACTGTACTAAACCATACTATACTGTGCCATGCTATACTATACTGTACTATAATATACTGAACTATACTATACTGTACTATACTGTACTGTACTAAACCATACTATACTGTGCCATGCTATACTATACTGTACTATAATATACTGAACTATACTATACTGTACTATACTGTACTGTACTAAACCATACTATACTGTGCCATGCTATACTATACTGTACTATAATATACTGAACTATACTATACTGTACTATACTGTACTGTACTAAACCATACTATACTGTGCCATGCTATACTATACTGTACTATAATATACTGAACTATACTATACTGTACTATACTGTACTGTACTAAACCATACTATACTGTGCCATGCTATACTATACTGTACTATAATATACTGAACTATACTATACTGTACTATACTGTACTGTACTAAACCATACTATACTGTGCCATGCTATACTATACTGTACTATAATATACTGAACTATACTATACTGTACTATACTGTACTGTACTAAACCATACTATACTGTGCCATGCTATACTATACTGTACTATAATATACTGAACTATACTATACTGTACTATACTGTACTGTACTAAACCATACTATACTGTGCCATGCTATACTATACTGTACTATAATATACTGAACTATACTATACTGTACTATACTGTACTGTACTAAACCATACTATACTGTGCCATGCTATACTATACTGTACTATAATATACTGAACTATACTATACTGTACTATACTGTACTGTACTAAACCATACTATACTGTGCCATGCTATACTATACTGTACTATAATATACTGAACTATACTATACTGTACTATACTGTACTGTACTAAACCATACTATACTGTGCCATGCTATACTATACTGTACTATAATATACTGAACTATACTATACTGTACTATACTGTACTGTACTAAACCATACTATACTGTGCCATGCTATACTATACTGTACTATAATATACTGAACTATACTATACTGTACTATACTGTACTGTACTAAACCATACTATACTGTGCCATGCTATACTATACTGTACTATAATATACTGAACTATACTATACTGTACTATACTGTACTGTACTAAACCATACTATACTGTGCCATGCTATACTATACTGTACTATAATATACTGAACTATACTATACTGTACTATACTGTACTGTACTAAACCATACTATACTGTGCCATGCTATACTATACTGTACTATAATATACTGAACTATACTATACTGTACTATACTGTACTGTACTAAACCATACTATACTGTGCCATGCTATACTATACTGTACTATAATATACTGTACTATACTATACTGCACTATACTGTACTGTACTAAACCATACTATACTGTGCCATGCTATACTATACTGTACTATAATATACTGTACTATACTATACTGTAATATAATATACTGTACTATACTATACTGTACTATACTATACTGTACTATACTATACTGCACTATACTGTACTGTACTAAACCATACTATACTGTGCCATGCTATACTATACTGTACTATAATATACTGTACTATACTATACTGTACTATAATATACTGTACTATACTATACTGTACTATACTATACTGTACTATACTATACTGTACTATAATATACTGTACTATACTATACTGCACTATACTGTACTGTACTAAACCATACTGCAGTGGTTCCCAACCGGTGTGTCCTCTGGAATGGACATTGACAGGGAGCACCTGTGGCAGTCAGATAATACGTTGAATGTCACATGGTTCCATCTGTGTGGATGTTTCAAGTCCAGTGTTCTCAGCCTCTTGTTACATAAGTATCATTTGAGGGGCGCGCATCACGAGCAAAGTGTATTGTGTCATTTTACTTCGTCTGTGAAAAACATTAGCACAGGCAAGTCTGATTAGGCTTAGCCAGTCATTTAGTTCTTAATATATTAGCTATACCACAGCCTCTTCTACAGTATGACTCTGGGGATTAGCTATACCACAGCCTCTGGTACAGTATGACTCTGGGGATTAGCTATACCACAGCCTCTAGTACAGTATGACTCTGGGCATTAGCTATACCACAGCCTCTGGTACAGTATGACTCTGGGGATTAGCTATACCACAGCCTCTGGTACAGTATGACTCTGGGGATTAGCTATACCACAGCCTCTAGTACAGTATGACTCTGGGGATTAGCTATACCACAGCCTCTAGTACAGTATGACTCTGGGGATTAGCTATACCACAGCCTCTGGTACAGTATGACTCTGGGGATTAGCTATACCACAGCCTCTAGTACAGTATGACTCTGGGGATTAGCTATACCACAGCCTCTGGTACAGTATGACTCTGGGGATTAGCTATACCACAGCCTCTAGTACAGTATGACTCTGGGGATTAGCTATACCACAGCCTCTGGTACAGTATGACTCTGGGGATTAGCTATACCACAGCCTCTGATACAGTATGACTCTGGGGATTAGCTATACCACAGCCTCTGGTACAGTATGACTCTGGGGATTAGCTATACCACAGCCTCTAGTACAGTATGACTCTGGGGATTAGCTATACCACAGCCTCTAGTACAGTATGACTCTGGGGATTAGCTATACCACAGCCTCTGGTACAGTATGACTCTGGGGATTAGCTATACCACAGCCTCTGGTACAGTATGACTCTGGGGATTAGCTATACCACAACCTCTAGTACAGTATGACTCTGGGGATTAGCTATACCACAGCCTCTGGTACAGTATGACTCTGGGGATTAGCTATACCACAGCCTCTGATACAGTATGACTCTGGGGATTAGCTATACCACAGCCTCTGGTACAGTATGACTCTGGGGATTAGCTATACCACAGCCTTTAGTACAGTATGACTCTGGGGATTAGCTATACCACAGCCTCTAGTACAGTATGACTCTGGGGATTAGCTATACCACAGCCTCTGGTACAGTATGACTCTGGGGATTAGCTATACCACAGCCTCTGGTACAGTATGACTCTGGGGATTAGCTATACCACAGCCTCTGGTACAGTATGACTCTGGGGATTAGCTATACCACAGCCTCTGGTACAGTATGACTCTGGGGATTAGCTATACCACAGCCTCTGGTACAGTATGACTCTATACCACAGCCTCTAGTACAGTATGACTCTGGGGATTAGCTATACCACAGCCTCTGGTACAGTATGACTCTGGGGATTAGCTATACCACAGCCTCTGGTACAGTATGACTCTATACCACAGCCTCTAGTACAGTATGACTCTATACCACAGCCTCTGGTACAGTAGGACTCTGGGGATTAGCTATACCACAGCCTCTGGTACAGTAGGACTCTGGGGATTAGCTATACCACAGCCTCTGGTACAGTATACTATACTCTACAAACTACACACTATAGTATACTATACTAAACTATATGCTATAGTCCAGTATACAATGCCAAACTATACACTATACTATACTAAACTATACACTATAGTCCACTATACTCCATAAAACTATACGATATAGCATAATATACTAAACTGTACACTATAGTCTACTCTACTCTACTAAACTATACTTGCTGGTATACTATACTCTGCCAAACTAGACGATATAGTATACCATACTAAACTATACACTATAGTCTACTATACTAAACTATACACTGTAGTCTACTCTATTTTACTATACACTGTAGTCTACTATACTAAACTATACACTGTAGTCTACTCTATTCTACTATACACTGTAGTCTACTATACTAAACTATACACTGTAGTCTACTCTATTCTACTATACACTGTAGTCTACTATACTAAACTATACACTGTAGTCTACTATACTAAACTACGCTGTAGTCTACTATACTATACACTGTAGTCTACTCTATTCTACTATACACTGTAGTCTACTATACACTGTAGTCTAATATACTCTACTATACACTGTAGTCTACTATACTATACACTATACTAAACTCTACTATACACTGTAGTCTACTATACTAAACTATACACTGTAGTCTAATATACTCTACTATACACTGTAGTCTACTATACACTATACTAAACTCTACTATACACTGTAGTCTACTATACACTATACTAAACTCTACTATACGCTGTAGTCTACTATACTATACTATACACTATACTAAACTCTACTATACGCTGTAGTATACTATACTATACACTATACTAAACTCTACTATACGCTGTAGTCTACTATACTAAACTCTACTATACGATGTAGTCTACTCTAAAATACTATACACTATACTAAACTCTACTCCTTTCCTCTTCTAGACATCACGTGTACTATTTTGATCCTATATTCTAATCCCCGTATTATCCATATTATCAAGCATGTTCAGTAGAATAGTCTTACTGTATACTTCAATGCTCTACGATTTCTGTAAACATTTGTGTACTTGTCCATCTTAACCCTTTCATTTGATACTACTACTATACCTCAGCCTTTTCTATCCCCTTTAAGATAGTGATAACTTCCTTTTCTAGGATAGTGATAACTTCCTTTTATATCCCCTGTCAGATAGTGATAACTTCCTTTTCTATCCCCTGTCAGATAGTGATAACTTCCTTTTCTATCCCCTGTCAGATAGTGATAATCCCCTTTAAGATAGTGATAACTTCCTTGCCTATCCCCTTTAAGATAGTGATAACTTAATTTTCCATCCCCTTTAAGATAGTGATAACTTACTTTTATATCCCCTTTAAGATAGTGATAACTTAATTTTCCATCCCCTTTAAAATAGTGATAACTTCCTTTTCTATCCCCTGTCAGATAGAGATAACTTCCTTTTCTATCCCCTGTCAGATAGTGATAAGTTGTTCCCTCTATATTTCCTGTGTTGTCCTGTGTTGTGAGCATACTCTCTGTGAATCCTTCTGGTGCTCTACAGCTCGGTTCTTCTTTCTTTCTTTGTGTTTTCTTTGTGTTTCTGCTTCCTGTCTGTACACCAAGATCCATCATGTGTCTCTTTTAGCTGGACGGCACGGGGACGGACCTTGATCTCCATGACGACCGCATGTCCTACCTGTCAGCCATGTCGGCCGACTACCTGAGCATGGACAGCCGACTGGCCAGTGACTACGATGACACGGCGGACGAGGGCGGGGCTTATACGGATAACGAGCTGGACAATGAACCGGCCGATCAACTGCCGGTGTCAGCTATCAGCCGCTCCTCTGAGCCCGTGCTTGCAGAGGAGGTTAGACACACACACACACACACACACACACACACACACACACACACACACACACACACACACACACACACACACACACACACACACACACACACACACACAGATGCAAACCACTTCAGAGAAGATTGTGATGTCCTAACCTCACAGCCGCTAGTCTATGGAGAGCTGTAAGAATCTCTTCTGCCCTCTACAGTTGAAACACATCATTACACCTATGAAATCTGTCTCGAGTCCAGTCTATGCCTTCGTGACCAGAATCAATACCATCTGGTTAGCATTTATTTGGGTTGTTTCAGGAACCCAATGTGTCCAATTTAATTAAGCAAAACATTTGTTTATTAAATAGAGGCTAGTCAGCACTATGATAATAGTGGACCCAAAGGCCTGTGGCCACTTTCTCTCTAGTACAGTACTTTAGTAGATAGAAACAACCTGGGAACACTGGCAGATTGTACTTGAACATTTCACAAGGGTTATTAACGGTATGATTATGTATGGCTGTGCAAGAATCTTCAAGTGTGTGTGTGTGTGTGTGTGTGTGTGTGTGTGTGTGGTCAGATACTGCGCAGGTGCAGTCCAGATATCCGTGGTGGCATCAGGAGGGTGGGCAGCAGGGAGGTGCTCAGCAGCGCCAGCCCAGCGCACGTGCTTGTACCTGACCCCCCCAAGGTGAGACACACACACACACACACACACACACACACACACACACAGTACACACAGACACGTACACACAGACACGTACACACACACAGTACACACACACAGTATACACAGACACACAGTACACACACACACACACAGTACACACACACAGTACACACACAGTACACACACACGCTTGACTCTGTGCTGAACTGACCATGTCATTGGTCAGTCAGGCTAGTCTGTGTTCAGTCCCATTGCTCTTATATTCACTTGTTCAATTTTTGGGAATTTACTGACACTCCGCTTAGCTCTTGAACTCAACGAGAAGAAGCAGACTCCACTTCCCTCTGAAGAATGATCTGATCTGGAGAAATCACGCCCGCCGTGGCTCGGATTCCTCCAACGGCAGCTTCAACGCTGGTACCTAATTTAGCATAAAGTGACTCCCAGAACTCCCTGTGGTGATAGAAGTGCTTATGACCTCAGAGGCTGAAACCTCACAAGTCCGTTGAGCAGATCTTCTAGATGACTCTACCTGTGTTCTGAACTCTTGAGCATGTAGTAGAGAAATAGATGTCCGTGGTTTAGTCGGTGTTTCTCTTTGTCTGAATGTGGTATTCACCATTGCTCGGAGACTATACAATGAGGCTTCTTTCCTGTTTTAAATTAACGGTGACGTAGTGAGGGTGGAAGACTAAAGGAAGGAACATTTCTTCAAGCCATCACTTAAATGTTTCTAGTCAGAAATCTAGTATTCACCTAGACAAAGGTTTGAGTTGTGCGTATGTGACTGACCCTGTCTGGTCCCCATAGAAATAGAATGATTTAATTGAATCAAATCAAAATGATTTGATTCATTCTAATTCTATGCTGGTCCCCCTCCCCTCTCTCCACCTCTCCCTTCCTTTCCCCTCAAGGTGAAGCTGTTGTTCAGGGATGAAGTAGTCCCTCCCAGGGGGGTAGTAGGGGCGTACGACCCCCCCTCCAGCCGCGGCTACGACTCCCACTCCTCCAGCCCTGCCAGCAACGACCCCCCTCCTCTCCTTCGCTCCCTCAACTCCTTCGGCAAGGCCAAGCCCCTGGCACTGCAGCCCCCCGTCACCCTCAAACCCTCCTATAATATCCAGGACACCACCAGCAGCACAGCCCCAGTCACAGTGGCCCCTTTGGGCCCGGAGGAACCAGAGGAGAACCCTGAGGACCCCAGCCTCAGGTCGTTCCTGGGGAAGGTCAAGGCCTTTGAGAAGATGGACCACTTTGCACGCGCTCAGAGGATGCTGGAGCTGCAGGAGGCACAGAACGCCAGGGTGAGGGAGAGGGGACGGGGTGAGGGGGTGGGTGGGTGTGTCTGCTAGTCTATGTGTTGCCATCACAGCATCATATTTCATATCTCTCTGTCTCCTCCCACCAGTTGGAGATAGCTCAGAAGCACCCAGACATCTATGCTGTCCCCCTGAAGACCCAGAAACTGGACCACAGCCGGCCTCAGCCTATAGGGTAGGAGCACAACATGGGAGTGTTTTTAGAGTGTTGTGATGGGCTACTGCTGTCTACCTGCTGTTGTTACTCTATATTCATCTACATGTGTGGCTTTTTACTGAATTCTATTGTGAGTGTGTTTGAAAGTATATTAACCTGTATATTAACCTGTCCTATGTGTGTGTGTGCGTGTGTCTGTCTGTGTGCCTGTCTGTGGGTTCAGTTCCAGCTCCCATCCTGAGCCCCAGACTCCTCCCTCCAAGCTACCGTACTCTGAGAGTCGTGGGTTCTACCTCAGCGATGAGGAGGAAGAGTACCGACGCCAGCTGGCTGAACACACCAAGAGAGGCTACTACCAGGTCAACAACCAGAAATACCAGGACACTGAACTGTAGACCACACCATCAACCAGAAATACCAGGACACTGAACTGTAGGCTACACCCCTACAACCAGAAATACCAGGACACTGAACTGTAGAATACACCATCAACCAGAAATACCAGGACACTGAACTGTAGACTACACCCCTACAACCAGAAATACCAGGACACTGAACTGTAGACCACACCATCAACCAGAAATACCAGGACACTGAACTGTAGACCACACCATCAACCAGAAATACCAGGACACTGAACTGTAGGCTACACCCCTACAACCAGAAATACCAGGACACTGAATTGTAGACCACACCCCTAAAACCAGAAATACCAGGACACTGAACTGTAGAATACACCATCAACCAGAAATACCAGGACACTGAACTGTAGACCACACCATCAACCAGAAATACCAGGACACTGAACTGTAGACCACACCATCAACCAGAAATACCAGGACACTGAACTGTAGACTACACCACTACAACCAGAAATACCAGGACACTGAACTGTAGACTACACCATCAACCAGAAATACCAGGACACTGAACTGTAGACTACACCATCAACCAGAAATACCAGGACACTGAACTGTAGACTACACCACTACAACCAGAAATACCAGGACACTGAACTGTAGACCACACCATCAACCAGAAATACCAGGACACTGAACTGTAGGCTACACCCCTACAACCAGAAATACCAGGACACTGAACTGTAGAATACACCATCAACCAGAAATACCAGGACACTGAACTGTAGACTACACCATCAACCAGAAATACCAGGACACTGAACTGTAGACTACACCCCTACAACCAGAAATACCAGGACACTGAACTGTAGACCACACCATCAACCAGAAATACCAGGACACTGAACTGTAGACCACACCATCAACCAGAAATACCAGTACACTGAACTGTAGACCACACCATCAACCAGAAATACCAGGACACTGAACTGTAGACCACACCATCAACCAGAAATACCAGGACACTGAACTGTAGACCACACCATCAACCAGAAATACCAGGACACTGAACTGTAGACCACACCATCAACCAGAAATACCAGGACACTGAACTGTAGACCACACCATCAACCAGAAATACCAGGACACTGAACTGTAGGCTACACCCCTACAACCAGAAATACCAGGACACTGAACTGTAGAATACACCATCAACCAGAAATACCAGGACACTGAACTGTAGACTACACCCCTACATCCAGAAATACCAGGACACTGAACTGTAGACCACACCATCAACCAGAAATACCAGGACACTGAACTGTAGACCACACCATCAACCAGAAATACCAGGACACTGAACTGTAGGCTACACCCCTACAACCAGAAATACCAGGACACTGAACTGTAGACCACACCCCTACAACCAGAAATACCAGGACACTGAACTGTAGAATACACCATCAACCAGAAATACCAGGACACTGAACTGTAGACTACACCCCTACAACCAGATATACCAGGACACTGAACTGTAGACCACACCATCAACCAGAAATACCAGGACACTGAACTGTAGACTACACCATCAACCAGAAATACGAGGACACTGAACTGTAGACCACACAATCAACCAGAAATACCAGGACACTGAACTGTAGACTACACCCCTACAACCAGAAATACCAGGACACTGAACTGTAGACCACACCATCAACCAGAAATACCAGGACACTGAACTGTAGACCACACCATCAACCAGAAATACCAGGACACTGAACTGTAGACCACACCATCAACCAGAAATACCAGGACACTGAACTGTAGACCACACCATCAACCAGAAATACCAGGACACTGAACTGTAGACTACACCACTACAACCAGAAATACCAGGACACTGAACTGTAGACTACACCATCAACCAGAAATACCAGGACACTGAACTGTAGACTACACCATCAACCAGAAATACCAGGACACTGAACTGTAGACTACACCCCTACAACCAGAAATACCAGGACACTGAACTGTAGACCACACCATCAACCAGAAATACCAGGACACTGAACTGTAGACCACACCATCAACCAGAAATACCAGTACACTGAACTGTAGACCACACCATCAACCAGAAATACCAGGACACTGAACTGTAGACCACACCATCAACCAGAAATACCAGGACACTGAACTGTAGACCACACCATCAACCAGAAATACCAGGACACTGAACTGTAGACCACACCATCAACCAGAAATACCAGGACACTGAACTGTAGACTACACCCCTACAACCAGAAATACCAGGACACTGAACTGTAGACCACACCATCAACCAGAAATACCAGGACACTGAACTGTAGACCACACCATCAACCAGAAATACCAGGACACTGAACTGTAGACCACACCATCAACCAGAAATACCAGGACACTGAACTGTAGACCACACCATCAACCAGAAATACCAGGACACTGAACTGTAGACCACACCATCAACCAGAAATACCAGGACACTGAACTGTAGACCACACCATCAACCAGAAATACCAGGACACTGAACTGTAGACCACACCATCAACCAGAAATACCAGGACACTGAACTGTAGACCACACCATCAACCAGAAATACCAGGACACTGAACTGTAGACTACAACCAGAAATACCAGGACACTGAACTGTAGACTACACCACTACAACCAGAAATACCAGGACACTGAACTGTAGACTACACCACTACAACCAGAAATACCAGGACACTGAACTGTAGACTACACCACTACAACCAGAAATATCAGGACACTGAACTGTAGACTACATCACTACAACCAGAAATACCAGGACACTGAACTGTAGACCACACCATCAACCAGAAATACCAGGACACTGAACTGTAGACTACACCACTACAACCAGAAATACCAGGACACTGAACTGTAGACTACACCACTACAACCAGAAATACCAGGACACTGACCTGTAGACTACACCATCAACCAGAAATACCAGGACACTGAACTGTAGACCACACCATCAACCAGAAATACCAGGACACTGAACTGTAGACTACACCATCAACCAGAAATACCAGGACACTGAACTGTAGACTACACCACTACAACCAGAAATACCAGGACACTGAACTGTAGACTACACCACTACAACCAGAAATACCAGGACACTGAACTGTAGACTACACCATCAACCAGAAATACCAGGACACTGAACTGTAGACCACACCATCAACCAGAAATACCAGGACACTGAACTGTAGACTACACCATCAACCAGAAATACCAGGACACTGAACTGTAGACTACACCACTACAACCAGAAATACCAGGACACTGAACTGTAGACCACACCATCAACCAGAAATACCAGGACACTGAACTGTAGACTACACCCCTACAACCAGAAATACCAGGACACTGAACTGTAGACTACACCCCTACAACCAGAAATACCAGGACACTGAACTGTAGACTACACCCCTACAACCAGAAATACCAGGACACTGAACTGTAGACTACACCCCTACAACCAGAAATACCAGGACACTGAACTGTAGACTACACCACTACAACCAGAAATACCAGGACACTGAACTGTAGACTACACCCCTACAACCAGAAATACCAGGACACTGAACTGTAGACTACACCACTACAACCAGAAATACCAGGACACTGAACTGTAGACTACACCCCTACAACCAGAAATACCAGGACACTGAACTGTAGACTACACCATCAACCAGAAATACCAGGACACTGAACTGTAGACTACACCCCTACAACCAGAAATACCAGGACACTGAACTGTAGACTACACCACTACAACCAGACATATTTTACCCCCTTTTTCTCCCCAATTTTGATCTTGTCTCATCACTGCAACTCCCCAACGGGCTCAGAGTCGAAGGTTGAGTCATTCGTCCTCCGAAACATGACCTGCCAAACCGCACTTCTTAACACCCACTCGCTTAACCCGGAAGCCGGCCGCACCAATGTGTGGAAACACCGTTCACCTGACGACCGAGGTCAGCCTGCAGGCCCACCGGCCCGCAACAAGGAGTCGCTAGAGCCCCCACGACCAAACCCTCCCCTAACCCGGACGATGCTGGGCCAATTGTGCGCCGCCCTGTGGGACTCCCGATCACGGCCAGTTGTGATACAGCCCGGGATCGAACCCAGGGCTGTAGGTACGCCTCTAGTACTGCGATGCAGTGCCTTAGACCACTGCGCCTCTCAGGAGGCCAAAGTGTAACACTATTATGCATCCTACCACCCTACCACACTTCCCTATACAAATCCTAGGACACTAAACTGTAGTGCCCCTCCTTTCCTGGACCCCCGACCACCTCTTACCACCCTATAGTTCTAACACAACGGGCTGGTTGACAGAGACAGACACACACACTGCTGAGCCCTGCTCTGATCTAGCTCAGCTCAGCGTGCACACACACACACACACACTGCTGAGCCCTGCTCTGATCTAGCTCAGCTCAGCGTGCACACACACACTAACACACTTACCATTCCACTGGGGCTCCGCCCCGCTTGCCTGACCCGGCACCGATCCGCTGTTGACTTGGAAGCCGTCCCGCTTTTAAGTTTTTCTTAAAAAAAACGCTTTTTTGCTTCAACGAAGTAAATGGATCTGTCCTCACAGTCTTTATTATTATTATTGTTAATTCTATTTCTTTCTATTTGCTTGTTTGATTGAGTTGTTTCAGACTGTTATTTTGTTACACTGTTCTGTGCTGTTATTGGGGTTGTGACATGTTTCATCAGGAGCCATGTTATTTCTTGCCTATGCAACTCCTTCAGTTTGTACCGCAGAGACAACTCAAACCTCTTGCCATGAGTCTCTCTCCTCGCTCTGCCAGAACCTTAAACCTTAACAAGTGTTCCAAGCTTTTTCTCCTCCTCACTTTTTTCTCTTTGTACTATTATCCAATATAACCAGCTGCCTCTAAACTATTTTAAAAGGTCAGCTACTGTATATTGTTATGTCTAGTGTTTATACTCCTATCTTGGCATTCCTTCCTATATGATCATGCGTCTGTGTATACATACAGTATATAATATCTCTCTCTCTTTTTCTTTCTATATATATATATATATATATATATATATATATATATATATGTGTGTATATATATATTTGTGTATATATATATAGAAAGAGAGAGAGAGCACAAACGTAAGATTTATATATATATATTTAGAGAGATATAATATATAATACACTGTAATTTGTTTAACGATTTTTTGAAGTGCCTTTTACTTTCTGATTAACATGAGGTTTGGGGACGTCGGTGCGCCCCAGTCCCTGTCCCTGTCCCTGTCCCCTGGACCCCACTACTCAGCTGCTCTCAAGCTTTTATGGAAAACAGGGCCCAAGAGACACCAAAACCTTAATTCTGACCCTACTGTACTGTCTGTCCATCCGTCCCTCTGTCCCTTCCTCCACAACGACACCCTCTGTGACCAGTCCTGCCCTGTATGTCTCCCAGAGATATGGCCACGATGGGGGCAACATTCAATCTAAACCGCTTTCCACGTTTCCTGGTTAAGATGATGATAACATTCCTCAAGCATGTTTGGACATTGACATAATGTTCACTGTGTCTTTCACAAGAGTAAGGTGCTATTTGTCTTACCCGAAGAAACCTGAAGCACGGTTTTGATTGAATAGCAGCGCAGATCAGGGTGGCTCAGGGAGGAGGAGTGTGATTGGTTGATATGCGTCAGTCGTTTCTGTGTTGGAGTCTGTTCCGTCCTGTATGGTCTCAGCTCCACTGTCCAGGGGTTTCTACTTGTTATTACATGCTTGATTGTATCTCAGTTCACACTATACATCCACCAATGGAGAGTGGGAGAGTGGGAGAGAGAGTGGGAGAGAGAGTGGGAGAGAGAGTGGGAGAGAGTGGGAGAGAGAGTGGGAGAGAGTGGGAGAGAGAGGGAGAGAGTGGGAGAGAGAGAGAGTGGGAGAGAGAGAGAGTGGGAGAGAGAGAGAGTGGGAGAGAGAGAGAGTGGGAGAGAGAGAGTGGGAGAGAGAGAGTGGGAGAGAGAGAGAGTGAGAGAGAGAGTGAGAGAGAGATCTCTGCCGTGGCGTTTCACCTTACAACACCAAATAAAATGAACAGTCTTTCACTGACCAAGTGGAGAATGTCTGTCTTGTTTTTTTGAACTAAACATTTGCAGGCTCTATTGATTGAAGCACTAAGAGCTTTTAAAGCGTGGAATCAAAAATGTTCTCTTCCACTTCCCCATTCATCATCCTATTAAAACCAAGAATAAACCAGTTTGAATACCTTTCAATGTTCATTTTAATTCATATTTTTTTGCTCTGTCTGATGCTCTGTCTGATGAACGTTTAGAATGTAGCTGCCGTCACATCAAAGTCTGAGCCAAAAATGAATATTTGACTTTTTAAAATACTGTGACAGGTCGTGCCGACCTGAAATGTCCTATGCTAGCTCTTGACATTTTTCCTTTTTAACACCGTCCAGCAACTACGGTGCATAGGCATAACCTGGCCAGTACAATCCAGCTCTGCTCGGCTACCTCAGTCATGTTAAATGGGTACTTGTGTGTAATACTGTAGCTTCCCAGACAATCACTTTGTATTTGACTGGTTGTGAGGTTGGTGTTTATTTTGTTGTACACTTATTTACTCATTGTGCCCTGTGCCATGGCTAGCTGTAAATCATCTACTCCTGCTAACAGAACCTACTTTATGGGGAAACAGGCATATTGTAGAACCATTGACCACCAGAGTATACTAAGTACTGACCTAGGATCAGTTTAGCCTTTAAATGAATCAGGAATAAGATTACATGGGCCTGTATTCACAAAACATATCATAATAAGAGTACTGATCCAGGATCAGTTTAGCCTTTTAGATCACCATGAAAAATATATTATATGTACAGAACCTAGATGGTAGCCTAGTAGTTAGGGCGTTGGGCCACTATCCCCGAGCTGGATCGAATCCCCGAGGTGACAAGCTAAAAATCGGTCGTCATGCCCCTGAACAAGGCGCCAAACACTTGGGATGTCGATTATGGCAACCCCACGTACCTCTCTGATTCAGAGGGGTTCGGTTAAATGTGGAAGATACATTTCAGTTGAAGGCTTTCAGTTGTACAACTGTCTAGGTATCCCCCTTTCATTTCAGTTGTACAACTGACTAGGTATCCCCCTTTCCCTTTCAGTAGTATAACTGACTAGGTATCCACCTTTCCCTTTCAGTTGTCTAACTGACTAGGTATCCCCCTTTCCCTTTCAGTTGTACAACTGACTAGGTATCCCCCTTTCCCTTCAGTTGTACAACTGACTAGGTATCCCCCTTTCCTTTCAGTTGTATAACTGACTAGGTATCCCCCTTTCCTTTCAGTTGTATAACTGACTAGGTATCCCCCTTTCCTTTCAGTTGTATAACTGACTAGGTATCCCCCTTTCCCTTTCAGTTGTACAACTGACTAGGTATCCCCCTTTCCCTTTCAGTTGTACAACTGACTAGGTATCCCCCTTTCCCTTTCAGTTGTACAACTGACTAGGTATCCCCCTTTCCTTTCAGTTGTAGCGTCTCAGTGCAGGGTGGTGGGAGGAGTTATAGGAGGACGGGTTCATTGTAATGGCTGGAAAGGAATGGATGGAACGGAGTCAAACACATGGAAACTGTTCTATTGACCCTGCACTGTCTGAGACGCTATTAACAGACCTAGGTGCCCTATCTGATACTGCAGTTACATAACTGGACGATGGGGGGGGGGGGGTTTGATCTGGCGCTTCTTCAGGAGAGGCCATGAAATGTTACGGTTAACCATCCCTCCACTTCAATAACCAGAGGTTGCAAAACAGATACAGAAAAAAGAACACCACTGCTTCAATGGATCAATATATTAGTTACTTTAATATACTAGACCAAGACTTCTCCTTGATGAATGTCAACACTTGGCAGATGCTTTTATCATAAGTGACTGCAGTACAGTGAGTGCATATATTTTTTACTATAAAGCATTTTTTATTTTATTTTACTATGAACGACTGTGTGTTTTGTCCTATGTTTATATTTTATTTATTTGTTATATTTTTTAGGCCGTCATTGTAAAGAAGAATTTGTTCTTATCAATCAAATCAATCAATTAATCAAACGTATTTATAAAGCCCTTCTTACATCAGCCGATGTCACAAAGTGCTGTACAGAAACCCAGCCTAAAACCCCAAACAGCAAGCAATGCAGGTGTAGAAGCACGGTGGCTAGGAAAAACTCACTAGAAAGGCCAGAACCTAGGAAGAAACCTAGAGAGGAACCAGGCTATGAGGGGTGGCCCGACCTCTTCTGGCTGTGCCGGGTGGAGATTATAACAGAACATGGCCAAGATGTTCAAATGTTCATAGATGACCAGCAGGGTCAAATAATAATAATTACAGTGGTTGTAGAGGGTGCAACAGGTCAGCACCTCAGGAGTAAATGTCAGTTGGATTTTCATAGCCAATCAGCTAGTTAAATAAAGGTTAAATCAAATAAAATTCCTCTGGGAATTGAAACCATGACGTAGCTGTACAATTTAGCTTCTGTGATAACCTTTGAATTCCCTGGAGAAATGTACTATCTGTGCCAGTGTCGATGCAGAGAGAGGGAGAGATGGCACAACACAGCACTCCAGATAATGTTTAGCCTACTAGACTGTTCATGAGCTTGAAGAGTTTTAGTTGGTAACACTGGAAGCTAATTATGTAATTTGGTAAAAACAGCCATCAAGGCTTGTTTTTCAACTACGTTACGCCAAACCTGATCTGCATTCTGGCTGTTGAGAACAAGGACTTACAACCTCTTAGGCAAGATGCTTTTTTCTTTTAAAATGGAAGGTTTTCTCATCAGAATATCCTGAAATACGTAAGTGGAAAACCATTTGTCTCTGAAGGTCTGTCGAGATTTCTCCGAACCTTCTGTTTGGAACCACTCCTGTTCGTGTTTCATATCACAGACACAATGTAGCATTGTGAAATATATGAAAATATAGTACCATACATAAACTATTTTCATCAGTTTACGTTTCCACTATATATATTTTTTGCATTGCAGGGGCGGTTCCTCCTGCAGGCAGAGGAGGGTTGTTAGTGATTGGAGCCACCTGGGCTCAGGGTATTTAAACTTGCTTCACTAATCACTTCTCTCTCTCTCTCTGCTCCTCCAGGTATGATCCTGTTTTGTTTGTTCCTTTGTAGTTTTACATAGTTTTCACTCAGTCATATTCACACACACAGATTCACGCATCCATGCACTTTACATACACCTTACATTATGATACTTCCACACCTCATTCCTTGTTCTTTGTTTAAAGTTAATAGTTTTGGTTTAGAATAAAGAACCTTTTTAATTGGCCTATACCTGTTGTTCGTGTCCCCTCATTTTTGTCACAGGCTATGAGCCGGCCTGTGACAGCAATAAGGCCCGAGGAGGTGTGGTATAGGGCCAATATACCATGGCTATGGGTGGTTCTTAGGCAAGACACAATGCGGAGTGCCTGGACACACCCCTTAGCCGCGGTATATTGGCCATATACCACAAACCCCCGAGGCGCCTTATTGCTATTATAACCAGGTTACCAACGTAATTAGAGCAGGAAAAATAAACGTTTTGTCATACCCGTCGTATACGGTGTGATATACCACGGATGTCAGCCAATCAGCATTCAGGGCTCGAACCACACAGTTTAGAAATATATATATGCATTGACATTTTTTTTCTTTTTACAGATGTTGTTGTGTTACAGCCTGAATTTGAAAATGATTAAATAGAGATTTTTTTGTCACTGCAATACCCCATAATGTCAGTGTAATTATTTTTACAAATGAATAAAAGAATAGAAGCTGAAATGTCTTGAGTCAGTAAGTATTCAACCCCTTTCTTATGGCAAGCCTAAATAAGTTCAGGAGTAAATATTTGCTTAGCAAGTCAGATAATAGGTTGCATGGCAATAATAGAGTTTAAAATTATTTTTTAATGACAACCTCATCTCTGTACCCCACACATACAATTATCTGTAAGGTTCCTCAGTCGAGCAGTGAATTTCAACCGATTTGTTTTTAGCCGCAATGACCAGGGCGGTTTTCCAATAGCTTGCAAAGAAGGGCACCTGTTGGTAGATGTCTACAAATTAAAAAAGCAGACATTGAATATCCCTTTGAGCATGGTGAAGTTATTATTTACACTTTGGATGGTGTATCAATACACCCAGTCACAACAAAGATACAGGCGTTCTTCCTAACTCAGTTGCCAGAGAGGAAGGAAACCACTCAGGGATTTCACCATGAGGCCAATGGTAACAGTTAGAGTTGAATGGCTGCGATAAGATAAAACTGAGGATGGATCAACAATATTGTAGTTATTCCAGAATATTAACCTAATTCACAGAGTGAAAAGAAGGAAGACTGTTCAAAATATGCATTCTGTTTGCAACAAGGCACTAGATTCCAAGAACACAGGATGAGATGTTACTATCCTTTGTGCAAGCACTTCCAAGAGTTCATGAACAGTGAGACTGGTGAAATTTGGGGAGCGCATCGTCAGTAGTGTACCTTTGGTTCCTAGGGTGTTTCGGCCTTTCACACTATACACCCTCCCCAAAGGCGGCCAGCGACAGGGTGATCAATCCTACGCTTGCGTCCCATTCCCAATTAGTCATAGGAGTTGCCTTGTTGTTGATAGCCAACATCCCATGGGACTATGCATGGCAGGGGCGTCTTCCTCCCTGAGTCAAGCATTGTTGACCGCATACCTCCTGGCCCTCTCACTTCGGGGCCCAGCTGGGGTCTTTCCTCTTCATCCAGAGCCATTGACTGCTGCCTTCTGCCGCCTCTGATACAGCTTTGATTGCCGAACGCTGGCTCTGGCCCTTAATTCCCAGGTCTCTAAGCAGTCTGGTTGTAGATGTTGCCACAAAACCTCTGCAGCCCACCTCCACTGGTCGGACTTCTGTGTTCCAGCCATGATGCCGTGCTTCGGCAGCTAGATCAGCATAGCGCAGATGTTTTCGCTCATAAGCCTCATCTACTGAGTCCTCGCAGGGTACTGTGAGCTCAATGATGAAGACCTTCTTGAGCGAATGGGACCAGAGCACCATGTCAGGTCTTAGGGTGGTGGTTGCGATCTCCGGAGGAAACACAAGTTGCCGGCCAATGTCAGCTAGCATTTTCCAGTCGCGGGCCAAGCGCAGCTGGTCTCGCTCTAATGGTGTAGAGCCGCTCTTCGGTGGTTTAGCCCCTTCGCGGACAAAGGTTGTCCGTAAGGGGTGTGATGCTGCTGGGGGTGGTAGGGAGTTGGTGGCAGCTCGCTTGTCCTCCAGGGCGGACGCAAGGTTTTTAAGGACTTGGTTGTGACGCCAAGTGTAGCGTCCTTGGGTGAGGCTTGTTTTACACCCTGTGAGAATGTGCCTGAGGTTGGCTGGCATGGAACAGAGGGCACAGTCCGGATCTTCACCATACCATTGGTGAAGATTAACTGGTGTTGGAAGGACGTCATATGTTGCTCTGATGGAAAAGCTCAACCGCCTCGCTTCCATGGCCCACAGATCCTTCCAGCTGATCTTCCTCTTCTCCACACTGTCCCATCGAGTCCACTGTCCCTGTTTGGCAAGAGAGACTGCCTTGACCCACCTTGCAGCCTCCTCCTGATGGCGTACTTCCTGCACTACCATCTTCCGCCGCTCTGGTGCAGTGGCCTTACTCCAAGCAGCACGGCTAGTTAGCCCAAGGCCTCCTCTCCCTTGCTGAACATGACCCACAATGTCAGCATGTCTGAGGGCTGCTGTTGCCTCCTGGACTGCTTTTCCTGGCCTCCATTTGCGCCCAGTTGCCAAGGTCGGCGCGTTGTTGCTCACCACTGGGTCTCGAGATTCATTCAGTGTCATCTGGAGCCTGGTTTTTGCACACTTGAATTCCTCTGTTAGACTGGTGAGGGGCAGCTTGAGGACACCATCTCCATAGAGGCCTATGGTGGTAAGGCATCGTGGAACTCCGAGCCACTTCTTTAAGTAGCCTGTGACTCCTCTTTCCATCTTCTCCACTGTTGAGATTGGAACCTCATACACTGCTAAGGGCCACAACACCCGGGGTAGGAGACCAAACTGCAGACACCAGGCCTTTAACTTTCCAGGTAGCTGGGTGTTGTCGATGGACTGTAGACTACTACTGATGTCTTTGCGCAGCTGTTGCACCTGGTCTTTGTCCTTCAGGCTTGCATCATACCACCTTCCAAGGCTTTTTACCGGCTGCTCAGACACTGTTGGGATTTGGTCATCTCCGATGAAGAATTTCAGGTCAGAGAGTACTCCCTTCACAATCGAGATGCTGCGTGACTTGGATGGTTTAATCTTCATACGGGCCCAGCTGATGTTCTCCTCGAGTTTTCTGAGCAGTCTCCTGGTGCATGGGACAGTGGTGGTCAATGTTGTAATGTCGTCCATGTAGGCTCTGAGTGGAGGGAGGCGGAAACCAGAGTCGACTCGCTGTCCACCAGCAACCCATTTTGAGGATCTGATGATAACCTCCATTGCCATTATGAATGCCAACGGAGAAATGGTACATCCCGCCATTATACCTACATTCAGGCACTGCCATGAGGTGGTGAACTCTGAGGTGGTGAAGCAGAACTGCAGATCCTGGAAGTACGACTTCACCAGCGTTGTGATGGTGTCCGGTATGTGGAAAAATCTGAAGGCAGACCACAGGAGTTCATGGGGCACAGAGCCAAATGCATTGGCGAGGTCGAGGAAGACTACATGGAGGTCCCTTTTCTCCACCTTGGCCATTTGGATCTGGTGCCAGATCATGCTGGAGTGTTCCAAGCAGCCAGAGAACCCTGATATTCCTGCCTTCTGTACAGATGTATCGACGTACGCATTCCTTTGCAGGTACTCGGACATCCTCTGGGCAATGACCCTAAAGAAGATTTTACCCTCGACATTCAGTAAGGAGATTGGGCGGAATTGGCTGATGTTCACTGCATCCTTCTCCTTAGGGATCAGGACCCCGCCTGCCCTACGCCACACTTTGGGTATTATCTTCTTTTGCCAAGCTGTTCTCAAAAGCCTCCAGAGGACCCTCAGGACGTCTGGTGCGTTCTTATACACTTTGTACGGGACTCCATTTGGCCCCGGGGCTGATGCTGTTCTTGCCCGTCGAACTGTGTTTTCCACCTCTTTCCATGTCGGAGGGCTGGTCTCAATATGATGTTCCGGGGGTTCAATGGGTGGGATATCTGATGGGATGGCCAGATGTTCATGTCGCTTTGAGTCAAAGTTTGTTGTTATCAGGTGCTCCTCTAGGTCTTTCTTTGTTGTTTTTAGAGCTCCACTTTTTTCCTTCGTGAAGAGACTTTTAAGGAACTTGAAGGGATCTTTATAGAATCGAGTTCTAGTTTGTTCTTTCTTCCTTCTGCGTTTCCGTAGGTTCTCTGCTCTACGGAGGGATGCCAACCGGGTTTTAATGTCAGCCTGAAGTGCCTCTATGCCCTCCTTTTCCACTTCCGAGGCCTTCTTCCACTGTTTCTTAAGCTGTCTCCTTTCTTGAACGAGGCGCTTGATTTCTTGTTGCCTCCTGGAAACTGGTGGGGTTGGAACCTTTCTCCCGCCTTTTGCCTCTTGCACTCCAAAGCTTTCTGCCCCGTACTCATAGATGATGTCCCCCATCCTCTCCAACTTCTTCTCCACTGTGCCTCGAAGTTTCTCGAGGGTCAAGGTAAGGTCAGTATTCACTGCTTCCCACAACTTCTTGTCACTGGCGCCAGGCCACTTCACATACGGTCTGTGCCCTGGTAGTCTCCTCTCGACTGCAGGTCTGGGAGGCTGGGTGAGTTCCACTCCTGTTGTTGGTTCCACCTCAGTTGTTACTTCGGTGCTTGAGTTTACGTCCTCCATGACAGTGGTACTGATGCACTGCAAACTATGGTTTGCGTCCAGTTGCTGTGCTTCATTCGACTGATTTGATCGCTTTCGCAGAAAGTGATCAATGCGAGGCCTCTGTCTCTCTTTACCCAAACACCCCTTCTTCCCCTGGTGGATCCTCAACCCATGGTGTGATGTAACTTTCCTCCAACCACAGACACATACCTGCATCTGTTTGTGGCCCGCTGTTGCAGCGGAACTTGTGACAGTTGCTGTGGTGTTCTCTTGTGCTGTGCTCTCATTACTCGTAGTCGTTTCCGGTCCAGTCGTTACCATGTTGTCAGCCAATGAGTCATCTTCCGCCCCCGCTCTCGCAGACTCTAGGGGTATTCTCGTATGTTGACTTTCTGTAGCTAAAAGCGGGTGTTTCCAACATACTGCGAAGCATGGGAAACTACAGAAATGGGAAGCTACCCCATGACTGTCCCAGTGGGGTATTACTAAAGTAATACTGCAAAAAAATTGTCCTGAATACAAGGTGTTATGTTTGGGGCAAATCCAATACAACACATTTACTGAGTACCAACCTCTATATTTTCAAGAAAAGTGGTGGCTGTATGTTATAGGTATGCTTGTAATTGTTAAGGACTGGGGAGTTTTTCAGCATAAAAAATAAATGTAATGGAGCTAAGCACAGTTGCTTACCAAGAAGACAGTGAATGCTCCTGAGTGGCCGAGTTACAGTTTTGACTTAAATCTGCTTTGAAATCTATGGCAAGACCTGAAAATGGTTGTCTAACAATGATCAACAACCAATTTCACAGAGCTTGAAGAATAAAAAATATATAAAAAGGCATGTGTTTCACAATCTAGGTCTTAGAAACTTTCCCAGACAGACTCATTGCTGTATTCCCTGCCAAAGGTGATTCTACAAAGTATTGACTCAGAGGTGTGAATATTTCTGTATTTCATTTTCAATAAATTTGCTAAAAAAACAAAACTGTTTTCACTTTGTCACTATGGGGTATTGTGTGTAGATGGGTGAGATTTAAAAAATATATTTAATCAATTTTTAATTCTGTCTGTAACACAACAAAATGTGGAATAAGTCAAGGTGTATGAATACCTTCTGAAGGCACTGTATATACACAGAGTGTACAAAACTTTAGGAACACCTGCTCGACATAGACTGACCAGGTGAATCGAGGTGAAAGCTATGATCCCTTATTGATGTCACTTGTTAAATCCACTTCAATCAGTGTAGATGAAGGGGAGGAGACCGATTTAATGGATGTTTAAGCCTTGAGACAATTGAGACATGGATTGTGTATGTGTGTCATTCAGGCAAGACAAAATATTTAAGTGTCTTTGATCGGGATATGGTAGAAGGTGCCAGGCGCACCGGTTTGAGTGTATCAAGAACTGCGACACTGCTGGATTTTTCACCCTCAACAGTTTCACGTGTGTATCAAGAATAGTCCACCACCCAAAGGACATCCAGCCAACTTGACACAAAAGTGGGAAGTATTGGAGGCAACATGGGCCAGCATTCCTGTGGAATGCTTTCAACATCTTGTAGAGTCCATTCTCCGACAAATTCTGGAGACAAGAGGGTCAACTCAATATTAGAAAGGCGTTCCTGATGTTGAGTATACTCAGTGTACTTTCAGTGTGTGTATACAGTATATACTACCGTTCAAAAGTTTGGGGTCACGTAGAAATGTCCTTGTTTTTGAAAGAAAAGCACACTTTTGTCCATTAAAATAACATAAAATGTATCAGAAATATAGTGTAGACATTGTTAATGTTGTAAATGACTATTGTACCTGGAAACGGCAGATATTTTTGTGGAATATCTACACAGGTGTGTTATCAGCAATCATCACTCCTCTGTTCCAATGGCACTTTGTGTTATTACATTCAAATGTATCACTTTAAAAGGCTAGTTGATCATTAGAAAACCCTTTTGCAATTATGTTAGCACAGCTGAAAACTGTTGTGCTGATTAAGGAAGCAGTAAAACTGACCTTCTTGAGAGAAGTTGAGTATCTGGAGCATCAGCATTTGTGGGTTTGATTACAAGCTCAAAATGGCCAGAAACAAAGCCCTTTCTTCTGAACTCGTCAGTCTATTCTTGTTCTGAGAAACGAAGGCTATTCCATGCGAGAAATTGCCAAGAAACTGAAGATCTCGTACAACGCTGTGTACTACTCCCTTCACAGAACAGCGCGAACTGGCACTAACCAGAATAGAAAGAGGAGTGGGAGGCCCCGGTGCACAATTGAGCAAGAGGACAAGTACATTAGAGTGTCTAGTTTGAGAAACAGACGCCTCACAAGTCCTCAACTGGCAGCTTCATTAAATAGTACCCTCAAAACACCAGTCTCAATGTCAACAGTCAAGAGGTGACTCCCGGATGCTGGCCTTCTATGCAGAGTTGCAAAGAAAAAGCCATATCTCAGACTGGCTAATAAAAAGAAAAGATTAAAATGGGTAAAAGAACACAGACACTCGACAGAGGAACTCTGCCTAGAAGGCCAGCATGCTGGAGTCGCCTCTTCACTGTTGCCGTTGAAACGGGTGTTTTTGCGGTTTTTGCGTCTGCACTTTCAAAGTTCTTGAGATTTTTCATATTAACTGACGTTTGTGTCTTAAAGTAATATTGGACTGTAGTTTCTCTTTGCTTATTTGAGCTGTTCTTGCTATAATATGGACTTGGTCTTTTACCAAATATGGCTATCTTCTGTATACCAACCCTACCTTGTCACAACACAACTGATTGGCTCGAACACATTAAGAAGGAAAGAAATTCCACAAATTCACTTTTAACAAGGCACACCTGTTAATTGAAATGCATTCCAGGTGACTACCTCATGAAGCTGGTTGAGAGATTGCTAAGAATATGCATAGCTGTCATCAAGGCAAAGGGTGGCTACTCTGACATATCTCAAATATAAATATATTTTGATTTGTTTAACAATTTTTCTTTCGTACATGATTCCATATGTATTATTTCATAGTTTTTGTGTTTTCACTTTTATTCTACAATGTAGAAAATAGTAAAGATAAAGAAAAACCCTTGAATGAGTAGGTGTGTCCAAACTTTTGCCTGGTACTGTATGTCTGTATGTGTGTATGTACACTACATGACCAAAAGTATGTAGACACCTGCTCGTCGAACATCTCATTCCAAAATCATGGGCATTAATATGGAGTTGTTCCCCCTTTGCTGCTATAACAGCCTCCACTCTTCTGGGAAGGCTTTCCACTAGATGTTGGAACATTGCTGCGGGGACTTGAGGTTGGGTACTGATGTTGGGCAATTAGGCCTGGCTCGCAGTCTGCGTTCCAATTCATCCCAAAGGTGTTTGATAGGGTTGAGGTCAGGACTCTGTGCAGGCCAATCAAGTTCTTCCACACCAATCTCGACAAATCATTTCTGTATGGATCTCACTTTGTGCACGGGGCATTGTCATGCTGAAACAGGAAAGGGCCTTCCCCAAACTGTTGCCACAAAGTTGGAAGCACTGAATCTTCTAGAATGTCATCGTATGCTGTAGCGTTATGATTTCCCGAACCATGAAAAACAGACCCAGACCATTATTCCTTCTCCACCAAACTTTACAGTTGGCACTATGCACTGGGGCAGGTAGCGTTCTCTTGGCATCCGCTAAACCCAGATTGGTCCGTCGGACTGCTAGATGGTGAAGCGTGATTCATCGCTCCAGAGAACGCATTTCTACTGTTCCAAAGTCCAATGGCGGCGAGCATTACACCACTTCAGCCGATGCTTGGCATTGCGCATGGTGATCTTAGGCTTCTGTGCGGCTGCTCAGTCATGGAAAGCCATTTCATGAAGCTCCAGACGAACAGTTATTGTGCTGACGTTGCTTCCAGAGGCAGTTTGGAACTCGGTAGTGAGGGTTGCAACCGAGGACAGATGATTTTTACGCGCTACGGGCTTCAGCACTCGGCGGTCCCATTCTGTGAGCTTGTGTGGCCTACCACTTTGTGGCTGAGCTGTTGTTGCTCCTAAACGTTTCCACTTCACAATAACAGCACTTACAGTTGACCAGGGCAGCTCTAGCAGGGCAGAAATTGAAAGAACTGACTTGTTGGAAAGGTGGCTTCCTATGACGGTGCCATGTCGAAAGTCACAGCTCTTCAGTAAGACCATTCTACTGCCAATGTATGGAACTTGCATGGCTGTGTGCTAGATTTTATATACCTGTCAGCAACTTGTGTTGCTGAAATAGCCGAATCAACTAATTTCAAGGGGTGACCATATACTTTTATATAGTGTATGTACAGTTGAAGTCGGAAGTTTACATACACCTTAGCCAAATATATTTAAACTCAGTTTTTCACAATTCCTGACATTTAATCCTAGTAATAATTCCCTGTTTTAGGTCAGTTAGGATCACCACTTTATTTTAGGACTGTGAAATGTCAGAATAGTAGTAGAGAGAATGATTTATTTCAGCTTTTATTTCTTTCATCACCTTCCCAGTGGGTCAGAAGTTTACATACACTCAATTAGTATTTGGTAGCATTGCCTTTAAAATGTTCAACTTGGGTCAAACATTTCGGCTAGACTTCCACAAGCTTCCCACAATACGTTGGGTGAATTTTGGCCCATTCCTCCTGACAGAGCTGGTGTAACTGAGTCAGGTTTATAGGCATCCTTGCTCAAACATGCTTTTTCAGTTCTGCCCACAAATGTTCTATAGGATTGAGGTCAGGGCTTTGTGATGGCCAATCCAATACCTTAACTTTGTTGTCCTTAAGCCATTTTGCAACAACTTTGGAAGTATGCTTGGGGTCATTGTCCATTTGGAAGACCCATTTGCGACCAAGCTTTAACTTCCTGACTGATGTCCTGAGATGTTGCTTCAATATATCAAATCAAATCAAATGTATTTATATATCCCTTCTTACATCAGCTGATATCTCAAAGTGCTGTACAGAAACCCATCCTAAAACCCCAAACAGCAAGCAATGCAGGTGTAGAAGCACGGTGGCTAGGAAAGACTCCCTAGACAGGCCAAAACTTAGGAAGAAACCTAGAGAGGAACCAGGCTATGAGGGGTGGCCAGTCCTCTTCTGGCTGTGCCGGGTGGAGATTATAACAGAACATGGCCAAGATGTTCAAATGTTCATAAATGACCAGCATGGTCAAATAATAATAATCACAGTAGTTGTCGAGGGTGCGAAAAGTCAGCACCTCAGGAGTAAATGTCAGTAAATGTCAGTTGGCTTTTCATAGCCGATCATTAAGAGTATCTCTACCGCTCCTACTGTCTCTAGAGAGTTGAAAACAGCAGGTCTGGGACAGGTAGCACGTCCGGTGAACAGGTCAGGGTTCCATAGCCGCAGGCAGAACAGTTGAAACTATATCTACATAATTTCCCTCCTCATGATGCCATCTATTTTGTGAAGTGCAGATTTGTACAGATGAGCGTGGTACCTTCGGGCGTTTGGAAGTTGCTTTCAAGGATGAACCAGACTTGTGGAGGTCTCCAATTTTTTTTCTGAGGTCTTGGCTGATTTCTTTTGATTTTACCATGATGTCAAGCAAAGAGGCACTGAGTTTGAAGGTAGGCCTTAAAATACATCCACAGGTACACCTCCAATTGCCTCAAATGATGTCAAGTAGCCTATCAGAAGCTTCTAAAGCCATCACATCATTTTCTGGAATTTTCCAAGCTGATTAAAGGCACAGTCAACTTAGTGTATGTAAACTTCTGACCCAACAAAATTGTGATACAGTGAATTATAAGTGAAATAATCTGTCTGTAAACAATTGTTGGAAAAATTACTTGTGTCATGCACAAAGCAGATGTCCTAACCGACTTGCCAAAACTATAGTTTGTTAACAAGAAATTTGTGGAGTGGTTGAAAAACAAGTGTTAATGACTCCAACCTAAGTGTATGTAAACTTCTGACTTCAAGTGTATGTATGTATGTATGTATGTATGTATGTATGTATGTGTGTGTGTGTGTGTGTGTGCGTGCGTGCGTGCGTACGTACGTACGTACGTACGTACGTGTGTGTATGTGTGTCTTTCAGAGGGTTTGGGTTTAAAGCGGAAGTCAAATGTAGGTCGGACCTTGTGTGCAATTGACCAATAAAATGATCCTAATCTTAATACGTTCTTTCACCAGAACTTCAGCTACTGTTAACATGAGTGTTGTGTGTGTAAAAAGGTTACACACATTACAGACAGTCATCTCAACAAATGTTGCTCTGTAAGGGTAGGGGAGTGTGAGATTAGATCAAATAACATGTTATTGGTCACATACACATGGTTAGCAGATGTTATTGGTCACATACACCGGGTTAGCAGATGTTATTGGTCACATACACATGGTTAGCAGATGTTATTGGTCACATACACATGGTTAGCAGATGTTATTGGTCACATACACATGGTTAGCAGATGTTATTGGTCACATACACATGGTTAGCAGATGTTATTGGTCACATACACATGGTTAGCAGATGTTATTGGTCACATACACATGGTTAGCAGATGTTATTGGTCACATACACATGGTTAGCAGATGTTATTGGTCACATACACATGGTTAGCAGATGTTATTGGTCACATACACATGGTTAGCAGATGTTATTGGTCACATACACAGGGTTAGCAGATGTTATTGGTCACATACACATGGTTAGCAGATGTTATTGGTCACATACACAGGGTTAGCAGATGTTATTGGTCACATACACATGGTTAGCAGATGTTATTGGTCACATACACATGGTTAGCAGATGTTATTGGTCACATACACATGGTTAGCGGATGTTATTGGTCACATACACATGGTTAGCAGATGTTATTGGTCACATACACATGGTTAGCAGATGTTATTGGTCACATACACAGGGTTAGCAGATGTTATTGGTCACATACACAGGGTTAGCAGATGTTATTGGTCACATACACAGGGTTAGCAGATGTTATTGGTCACATACACATGGTTAGCAGATGTTATTGGTCACATACACATGGTTAGCAGATGTTATTGGTCACATACACATGGTTAGCAGATGTTATTGGTCACATACACATGGTTAGCAGATGTTATTGGTCACATACACATGGTTAGCAGATGTTATTGGTCACATACACATGGTTAGCAGATGTTATTGGTCACATACACATGGTTAGCAGATGTTATTGGTCACATTCACATGGTTAGCAGATGTTATTGGTCACATACACATGGTTAGCAGATGTTATTGGTCACATACACAGGGTTAGCAGATGTTATTGGTCACATACACAGGGTTAGTAGATGTTATTGGTCACATACACAGGGTTAGCAGATGTTATTGGTCACATACACATGGTTAGCAGATGTTATTGGTCACATACACATGGTTAGCAGATGTTATTGGTCACATACACATGGTTAGCAGATGTTATTGGTCACATACACATGGTTAGCAGATGTTATTGGTCACATACACATGGTTAGCAGATGTTATTGGTCACATACACATGGTTAGCAGATGTTATTGGTCACATACACAGGGTTAGCAGATGTTATTGGTCACATACACAGGGTTAGCAGATGTTATTGGTCACATACACAGGGTTAGCAGATGTTATTGGTCACATACACAGGGTTAGCAGATGTTATTGGTCACATACACATGGTTAGCAGATGTTATTGGTCACATACACATGGTTAGCAGATGTTATTGGTCACATACACATGGTTAGCAGATGTTATTGGTCACATACACATGGTTAGCAGATGTTATTGGTCACATACACATGGTTAGCAGATGTTATTGGTCACATACACATGGTTAGCAGATGTTATTGGTCACATACACATGGTTAGCAGATGTTATTGGTCACATACACATGGTTAGCAGATGTTATTGGTCACATACACATGGTTAGCAGATGTTATTGGTCACATACACATGGTTAGCAGATGTTATTGGTCACATACACATGGTTAGCAGATGTTATTGGTCACATACACAGGGTTAGCAGATGTTATTGGTCACATACACAGGGTTAGCAGATGTTATTGGTCACATACACAGGGTTAGCAGATGTTATTGGTCACATACACATGGTTAGCAGATGTTATTGGTCACATACACATGGTTAGCAGATGTTATTGGTCACATACACATGGTTAGCAGATGTTATTGGTCACATACACATGGTTAGCAGATGTTATTGGTCACATACACATGGTTAGCAGATGTTATTGGTCACATACACATGGTTAGCAGATGTTATTGGTCACATACACATGGTTAGCAGATGTTATTGGTCACATACACATGGTTAGCAGATGTTATTGGTCACATACACATGGTTAGCAGATGTTATTGGTCACATACACATGGTTAGCAGATGTTATTGGTCACATACACATGGTTAGCAGATGTTATTGCTCACATACACATGGTTAGCAGATGTTATTGGTCACATACACATGGTTAGCAGATGTTATTGGTCACATACACATGGTTAGCAGATGTTATTGCGAGTGTAGCGAAAAATGCGTGTGTGCTTCTAGTTCCAACATTGCAGCAATATCTAACATGTAATCTACAAATTCCACAACAAAACCTAATACACACAAATCTAAGTAAGGAAAGCAATATTCATATATCCATATAAATATATGGATGAGCGATGTGTTTAGTTAACCTCCTGTATGAAAGCACAACATCGACATCAAAGAAATCATCTGGAGATAATGTCGTTTTTATAAGTTTACATTTAATTCTGTTAACTTCTTCCAGTGTCATCAAAACACAATTAATAAGACGTAGCCTAATGAATCACCTTTATCAATTAATTTTCAGTACAAATAATGACGACGGCCTTGACTCAAAATAAAATCTACCTGCAGAAGTAAGAATGAAATCATTGATTCATTTGACAGCAACATATAAGCTCTCCGCCCTCAACACTTGGTCATTACAGTCGGGTTCGGGGCTGTGTGGCCTATTCCCACGCACCCCCGCCTCTCCTCCACCGCCCTTCTTGTGCCTCTGCCAAAATATGTGAAACGCAATCCTAGCCCTGGTCACAGAGAGCAGTTATTTTAAAACATCAACCTCAACCACCTCGATACGACCATGCGTAATGACGCTAAGATCCACGAACTCAACTGACAGATCTCCGCTTTAATTTGTAAACAAAACTAAAATGATCAACCGCCTCCTCGCTTGGAGTTCACGTTCGATCCACGTTCGTTAGTTTGCTGTCCTTTCTCCGCTCGCGCGTCTCCAATGTCTCTCCCGGTAGTTCTCCCCGGATCGTGTTGCCCTGTAACCAGGGTTCCGCTGGCCTCTCAGTTGGCAGACCCGACGTTCAGGAGCCGGCCGCCCCGTTGCATATCTGCCTCTCGCATGCCTGGTTCTCAGTCGAGGCTGCTCCCAGCGCTGCTCCCCGGCCGCCCGCTGCTCTCCCTCGGATTACTGCAGCTGGTTCTCGGCTGCTCCATGGTCGCGCTCTCCTTCGGAGCTCTCTCCCTCAGTAGCTCTCCACCCATCCGAAACTCATGCCCTTTCTGGGCTGGGTCTTCAGTGAGTATAGTTGCATTCTAGGTTTATTAACAACACACACACACATAATGAATGAATAAGATGGCAGTATTTGAATGACTCTCCGTGTTTTTGGTCTATGATAGCTACTCTATCAACAGGTAGTGTAGTAGTTCTGGAACTATTACGCAAATCATACTCTGGTTAGGGGATTTAGCCAATCAAATCCACCAGAAACAGACATGGTCGAGCTCTAGCCTGGTGTCGTATCTAGATTCTATTTTAGATTGTCCCGTAGTATAAGGCTACTTGTATGTTGACAGTTGACATTATTTTAGGGTGGCTTATGTTGATAACCCCTACAGTAGGATACTATGTGAGTGGACCAGATTGTCAGAAATGACTGGGTAGAAATAAAGTTTAAATCCAAATCTGTCTCTTTATAAATCAGTCAGTCCAAATAAGGGACTACTACTGTCCTATTGTCATGAATGTCAGTATCAGGGTCAAGGGTTATAGCCTAGTTATTACTCACCAGTACCACTAGGCATTTCCTGGTCTGTGACTGTCTTCACCCCCAGGAAGCTAATCTCAAATCACCACATTTTCTCAGAGAACATTGTGACTAATGTTTCTCTTGGAAAACACATTCTGACGTAGGACTACTTGTTCTGAACCAGACCCGGAGCGTTGATATTTTTTTCTCCAGGGTGTCCATCTTGGGTGATGTCCTAAATGGTACCCTATTCCCTACATAGTGTAATCTTTCTGGACCCTGGTCAAAAGTAGTGCACTAAAAAATAGGAAATAGGGTGTTATTATGGGATGCAACCCCTGGTCTTTCTCCATCTTGGTTTATATAAAAGTGTAATAAAAGGCTATATTGCTTGTTGAGCATCCCCTTCCTGCTGCCTGATACACATCTCCTCTCAGACCCATCGATTCTAACCTGGTTATATGGAGAAACCTTATCGCCTCACGACTCCTAAAATACTTTACGCTCTGGAATGCTCTCCCTCTCTCTGCAACAGACTGATCTCAGCTCACCTTTGGTTTAGAGAAGACAGACAATTGTAGCCTACAACAGAGTTGAGAGAAGACAGAGAATTGTAGCCTACAACAGAGTTTAGAGAAGACAGAGAATTGTAGCCTATGTAACCGATGTGAAATGGCTAGCTAGGTAGCGGTGGTGCGCGCTAGCAGCCTTTCAGTCGGTGACGTCACTTGCTCTGAAACCTTGAAGTAGTGGTTCCCCTTGCTCTGCAAGTGCCGCAGCTTTTGTGGAGTGATGGGTAACGATGCTTCGTGGGTGACTGTTGTTGATGTGTACAGAGGGTCCCTGGTTCAAGCCCGGGTATGGGCGAGGGGACGGACGTAAAGTTATACTGTTACACCTACAACAGAGTTTAGAGAAGACAGAGAATTGTAGCCTACAACAGAGTTTAGAGAAGACAGAGACTTGTAGCCTACAACAGAGTTTAGAGAAGAGAGAGCTACAGTGTAAGACCCAGTTATAAGCATTTTACATAGGCCTAACTAGTAGTATGGATTCACTTGTTAAGAATCTATAAAGGACTTATAAAGGGTTCATTAAGCATTGAACATTGTTGTTCTTTTAAAATGGGACTGTGCATTGTACAATGACTTCTCTAACATCTCTAAGTCTTTAACCCAGAGGTTACATGCTTGTCTAGCTACTACTGCTACTCAGACTAAATGCAATGGTGACTGCCAGGCCTGCCAAACCCCAAAATAATGACACTGTTTAGTCGTAATCTGTTCAGCCACTGTGACAGACCACTTCAGTTAGGCGTATTAGGCTCTTTCAGTTTCATCAGAAAATACTTCTGGAGAGAAACTGACATTTTGCAGATTCTACTGGTAGCAAACAGATTGAGCACAATTTTTTTTTTGTTCCTCCCAAGAATGTGAAATGATTAAAGTATTCTGAGATTTTGTAAGGTTTTCCCACTGATCTATAGGGACTACTGTAGGGTTTTCCCACTGATCTATAGGGAGTACTGTAAGGTTTTCCCACTGATCTATAGGGCCTACTGTAAGGTTTTCCCACTGATCTATAGGGCCTACTGTAAGGTTTTCCCACTGATCTATAGGGAGTACTGTAAGGTTTTCCCACTGATCTATAGGGACTACTGTAAGGTTTTCCCACTGATCTATAGGGACTACTGTAAGGTTTTCCCACTGATCTATAGGGACTACTGTAAGGTTTTCCCACTGATCTATAGGGACTACTGTAGGGTTTTCCCACTGATCTATAGGAACTACTGTAAGGTTTTCCCACTGATCTATAGGGACTACTGTAAGGTTTTCCCACTGATCTATAGGGAGTACTGTAGGGTTTTCCCACTGATCTATAGGGACTACTGTAAGGTTTTCCCACTGATCTATAGGGAGTACTGTAAGGTTTTCCCACTGATCTATAGGGACTACTGTAAGGTTTTCCCACTGATCTATAGGGACTACTGTAAGGTTTTCCCACTGATCTATAGGGAGTACTGTAGGGTTTTCCCACTGATCTATAGGGACTACTGTAAGGTTTTCCCACTGATCTATAGGGACTACTGTAAGTTTTTCCCACTGATCTATAGGGACTACTGTAATGTTTTCCCACTGATCTATAGGGACTACTGTAGGGTTTTCCCACTGATCTATAGGGACTACTGTAGGGTTTTCCCACTGATCTATAGGGAGTACTGTAGGGTTTTCCCACTGATCTATAGGGACTACTGTAGGGTTTTCCCACTGATCTATAGGGAGTACTGTAAGGTTTTCCCACTGATCTATAGGGACTACTGTAATGTTTTCCCACTGATCTATAGGGACTACTGTAGGGTTTTCCCACTGATCTATAGGGACTACTGTAGGGTTTTCCCACTGATTTATACGGACTACTGTAAGGTTTTCCCACTGATCTATAGGGACTACTGTAAGGTTTTCCCACTGATCTATAGGGACTACTGTAAGGTTTTCCCACTGATCTATAGGGAGTACTGTAAGGTTTTCCCACTGATCTATAGGGACTACTTTAGGGTGGTGTATATTTCTCTGGGTCTTTGTAGATGTCAAGTAGGCCAATGCGCTTCTACATTTGTGAAAAGTGAATAATATTGTGTGAAAAACATGGCAAATTCTCCTGTTTAAAGTCCTTTTTTTAATGTCCACCCGCAAATCACTCCTCAGCCAACATACCGACTCACGCAGCATACTGCTATGTTCCAGGAAATCTGTGTAAGGGAGTTATGGTCTGTTGAGTGACTCTGTAGTTATTGTTGGGACGTTTGGTGCTGTAGCCTTCACAGGAAGCTGAAGGAAGCAGGCACTCTCTGCTTTGGTTCTTTATGTCAGAGTAAGTCAGAAAACATTCATTCAACCTTAGACAACATTCACACAACCTTTGACAACATTCAGAAAACATTAATTCAACCTTAGACAACATTCACACAGCCTTCAGACAACTTTTTAACAACATTCCAAAAACCTTAAACAACATTCCCACAACCTTAGACAACATCCACACAAAATTTACACAACCTCATATTTGACAATATTCCCACAAGTTGATATTCACCTCAGCTGAACCGAAACAACCCTAATTGAAAACATACTTCACATGGACTTCAAGAATCTATAGGTGAAACTCTCTGAAATGGATATCATACCGTAACAATCCACTGACAAGCAGGTCAGCCTCAGGCTCAAGAACTGTTAGTGGTGAGACTCATATAAGCTCATCGGTGGCGCAGCGGTCTAAGGCACTGCATCTCAGTGTAAGCGGTGTCACTACAGTCCCTGGTTCGAATCCAGGTTGAATCACATCTGGCTGTGATTGGGAGTCCCATAGGGCGGCGCACAATTGGCCCAGCGTCGTCCGGGCATGGCCGTCTTTGTAAATAAGAATTTGTTCTGAGCTGACTTGCCTAGTTAAATAAAATAATATATATGCAGCAGCCTCATATTGAGTCAATTATCCACTGGATGAGGTGGGGTGATGGGAGAGACGAGGATGCAGACAGAGGCTTTGTTTCAAATGGCATCTTATTCGCTCTATTCCCATGAGACTCTGGTCAATATAGTGCACTATGTAGGGGATAGGGCTCTGGTCAATGTAGTGCATTATGTAGGGGATAGGGCTCTGGTCAGTATAGTGCACTATATAGGGGGTGGAGTGCAAACAGAGCAGGCACACCTGGAGAAGCAAGATTCCATCCCCCAAAACACCCTGCAGCAGTGCTGTCACTAGATGCTAATTTATTACCAGTGGATTGGCTTGATAAGAATCTGGTCAGAGTATTAGGAGGTGGAGAAGTCTCTCAGTTGGTCTTCTCTTGAGAGAGACATCTTGTCAGTACTTGAATTAACAGGCCTGTTTCTGGTGGTATTGGAAACTACTTGGATCATACTACTACCTACTAGAAGAGTCCAGAGCTCTGTCCTTTTTAAGATCATCAGACCCACTGGGACTACAGAGACCGTCCAGATATAGGCCTGTGTGCTTCTGTGTCCCTGTGTGTATGAAAGGTGGTTCCAGTCCCTGTGTGTATGAAAGGTGGTTCCAGTCCCTGTGTGTATGAAAGGTGGTTCCAGTCCCTGTGTGTATGAAAGGTGGTTCCACCCCCTGTGTGTATGAAAGGTGGTTCCAGTCCCTGTGTGTATGACAGGTGGTTCCACCCCCTGTGTGTATGAAAGGTGGTTCCAGTCCCTGTGTGTATGAAAGGTGGTTCCAGTCCCTGTGTATATGAAAGGTGGTTCTAGTCCCTGTGTGTATGAGAGGTGGTTCCAGTCCCTGTGTATATGAAAGGTGGTTCCAGTCCCTGTGTATATGAAAGGTGGTTCCACCCCCTGTGTGTATGAAAGGTGGTTCCACCCCCTGTGTATATGAAAGGTGGTTCCAGTCCCTGTGTGTATGAAAGGTGGTTCCAGTCCCTGTGTGTATGAAAGGTGGTTCCACCCCCTGTGTATATGAAAGGTGGTTCCACCCCCTGTGTGTATGAAAGGTGGTTCCACCCCCTGTGTGTATGAAAGGTGGTTCCAGTCCCTGTGTGTATGAAAGGTGGTTCCAGTCCCTGTGTATATGAGAGGTGGTTCCAGTCCCTGTGTATATGAAAGGTGGTTCCAGTCCCTGTGTGTATGAAAGGTGGTTCCAGTCCCTGTGTGTATGAAAGGTGGTTCCAGTCCCTGTGTATATGAAAGGTGGTTCCAGTCCCTGTGTGTATGAAAGGTGGTTCCAGTCCCTGTGTGTATGAAAGGTGGTTCCAGTCCCTGTGTGTATGAAAGGTGGTTCCAGTCCCTGTGTGTATGAAAGGTGGTTCTAGTCCCTGTGTGTATGAAAGGTGGTTCCAGTCCCTGTGTATATGAAAGGTGGTTCTAGTCCCTGTGTATATGAAAGGTGGTTCTAGTCCCTGTGTGTATGAAAGGTGGTTCCAGTCCCTGTGTGTATGAAAGGTGGTTCCAGTCCCTGTGTGTATGAAAGGTGGTTCTAGTCCCTGTGTATATGAAAGGTGGTTCTAGTCCCTGTGTGTATGAAAGGTGGTTCTAGTCCCTGTGTATATGAAAGGTGGTTCTAGTCCCTGTGTGTATGAAAGGTGGTTCCAGTCCCTGTGTGTATGAAAGGTGGTTCCAGTCCCTGTGTATATGAAAGGTGGTTCTAGTCCCTGTGTATATGAAAGGTGGTTCTAGTCCCTGTGTATATGAAAGGTGGTTCTAGTCCCTGTGTGTATGAAAGGTGGTTCCAGTCCCTGTGTGTATGAAAGGTGGTTCCAGTCCCTGTGTGTATGAAAGGTGGTTCCAGTCCCTGTGTGTATGAAAGGTGGTTCTACCCCCTGTGTATATGAAAGGTGGTTCTAGTCCCTGTGTATATGAAAGGTGGTTCCAGTCCCTGTGTATATGAAAGGTGGTTCCAGTCCCTGTGTGTATGAAAGGTGGTTCCAGTCCCTGTGTGTATGAAAGGTGGTTCCAGTCCCTGTGTATATGAAAGGTGGTTCCAGTCCCTGTGTGTATGAAAGGTGGTTCCACCCCCTGTGTATATGAAAGGTGGTTCCAGTCCCTGTGTATATGAAAGGTGGTTCCAGTCCCTGTGTATATGAAAGGTGGTTCCAGTCCCTGTGTGTATGAAAGGTGGTTCCACCCCCTGTGTATATGAAAGGTGGTTCCAGTCCCTGTGTATATGAAAGGTGGTTCCAGTCCCTGTGTATATGAAAGGTGGTTCTAGTCCCTGTGTGTATGAAAGGTGGTTCCAGTCCCTGTGTGTATGAAAGGTGGTTCCAGTCCCTGTGTGTATGAAAGGTGGTTCCAGTCCCTGTGTATATGAAAGATGGTTCTAGTCCCTGTGTGTATGAAAGGTGGTTCTACCCCCTGTGTATATGAAAGATGGTTCTACCCCCTGTGTATATGAAAGGTGGTTCTAGTCCCTGTGTGTATGAAAGGTGGTTCCAGTCCCTGTGTGTATGAAAGGTGGTTCCAGTCCCTGTGTGTATGAAAGGTGGTTCTAGTCCCTGTGTGTATGAAAGGTGGTTCCAGTCCCTGTGTGTATGAAAGGTGGTTCCAGTCCCTGTGTGTATGAAAGGTGGTTCCAGTCCCTGTGTATATGAAAGGTGGTTCCACCCCCTGTGTATATGAAAGGTGGTTCCAGTCCCTGTGTATATGAGAGGTGGTTCCAGTCCCTGTGTGTATGAAAGGTGGTTCCAGTCCCTGTGTGTATGAAAGGTGGTTCCAGTCCCTGTGTATATGAAAGGTGGTTCCACCCCCTGTGTATATGAAAGGTGGTTCCACCCCCTGTGTATATGAAAGGTGGTTCCAGTCCCTGTGTATATGAAAGGTGGTTCCAGTCCCTGTGTGTATGAAAGGTAGTTCTAGTCCCTGTGTGTATGAAAGGTGGTTCCACCCCCTGTGTGTATGAAAGGTGGTTCCACCCCCTGTGTGTATGAAAGGTGGTTCCAGTCCCTGTGTATATGAAAGGTGGTTCCAGTCCCTGTGTATATGAAAGGTGGTTCCAGTCCCTGTGTATATGAAAGGTGGTTCCAGTCCCTGTGTGTATGAAAGGTGGTTCCACCCCCTGTGTGTATGAAAGGTGGTTCCAGTCCCTGTGTGTATGAAAGGTGGTTCCACCCCCTGTGTGTATGAAAGGTGGTTCCAGTCCCTGTGTGTATGAAAGGTGGTTCCACCCCCTGTGTGTATGAAAGGTGGTTCCAGTCCCTGTGTATATGAAAGGTGGTTCCACCCCCTGTGTATATGAAAGGTGGTTCCAGTCCCTGTGTATATGAGAGGTGGTTCCAGTCCCTGTGTATATGAGAGGTGGTTCCAGTCCCTGTGTGTATGAAAGGTGGTTCCAGTCCCTGTGTATATGAAAGGTGGTTCCACCCCCTGTGTATATGAAAGGTGGTTCCAGTCCCTGTGTATATGAGAGGTGGTTCCAGTCCCTGTGTGTATGAAAGGTGGTTCCAGTCCCTGTGTGTATGAAAGGTGGTTCCAGTCCCTGTGTATATGAAAGGTGGTTCCACCCCCTGTGTATATGAAAGGTGGTTCCACCCCCTGTGTATATGAAAGGTGGTTCCAGTCCCTGTGTATATGAAAGGTGGTTCCAGTCCCTGTGTGTATGAAAGGTAGTTCTAGTCCCTGTGTGTATGAAAGGTGGTCTCCACCCCCTGTGTGTATGAAAGGTGGTTCCACCGTCCCTGTGTATATGAAAGGTGGTTCCACCCCCTGTGTATATGAAAGGTGGTTCCAGTCCCTGTGTATATGAAAGGTGGTTCCACCCCCTGTGTGTATGAAAGGTGGTTCCAGTCCCTGTGTATATGAAAGGTGGTTCCAGCCCCTGTGTGTATGAAAGGTGGTTCCACCCCCTGTGTATATGAAAGGTGGTTCCAGTCCCTGTGTATATGAAAGGTGGTTCCAGTCCCTGTGTATATGAAAGGTGGTTCCAGTCCCTGTGTATATGAAAGGTGGTTCCAGTCCCTGTGTTTATGAAAGGTGGTTCCAGTCCCTGTGTGTATGAAAGGTGGTTCCAGTCCCTGTGTGTATGAAAGGTGGTTCCAGTCCCTGTGTTTATGAAAGGTGGTTCCAGTCCCTGTGTGTATGAAAGGTGGTTCCAGTCCCTGTGTGTATGAAAGGTGGTTCCAGTCCCTGTGTATATGAAAGGTGGTTCCAGTCCCTGTGTGTATGAAAGGTGGTTCCAGTCCCTGTGTGTATGAAAGGTGGTTCCAGTCCCTGTGTGTATGAAAGGTGGTTCCAGTCCCTGTGTGTATGAAAGGTGGTTCCAGTCCCTGTGTGTATGAAAGGTGGTTCCAGTCCCTGTGTGTATGAAAGGTGGTTCCAGTCCCTGTGTGTATGAAAGGTGGTTCCAGTCCCTGTGTGTATGAAAGGTGGTTCCAGCCCCTGTGTATATGAAAGGTGGTTCCAGTCCCTGTGTATATGAAAGGTGGTTCCACCCCCTGTGTATATGAAAGGTGGTTCCAGTCCCTGTGTGTATGAAAGGTGGTTCCAGTCCCTGTGTGTATGAAAGGTGGTTCCAGTCCCTGTGTGTATGAAAGGTGGTTCCAGTCCCTGTGTATATGAAAGGTGGTTCCAGTCCCTGTGTATATGAAAGGTGGTTCCACCCCCTGTGTATATGAAAGGTGGTTCCAGTCCCTGTGTATATGAGAGGTGGTTCCAGTCCCTGTGTATATGAAAGGTGGTTCTAGTCCCTGTGTATATGAAAGGTGGTTCCAGTCCCTGTGTATATGAAAGGTGGTTCCAGTCCCTGTGTATATGAAAGGTGGTTCCAGTCCCTGTGTGTATGAAAGGTGGTTCCAGTCCCTGTGTATATGAAAGCTGGTTCCACCCCCTGTGTATATGAAAGGTGGTTCCACCCCCTGTGTATATGAAAGGTGGTTCCAGTCCCTGTGTATATGAAAGGTGGTTCCAGTCCCTGTGTGTATGAAAGGTAGTTCTAGTCCCTGTGTGTATGAAAGGTGGTTCCAACCCCTGTGTATATGAAAGGTGGTTCCACCCCCTGTGTGTATGAAAGGTGGTTCCACCCCCTGTGTGTATGAAAGGTGGTTCCAGTCCCTGTGTATATGAAAGGTGGTTCCAGTCCCTGTGTGTATGAAAGGTGGTTCCAGTCCCTGTGTGTATGAAAGGTGGTTGCAGTCCCTGTGTGTATGAAAGGTGGTTCCAGTCCCTGTGTGTATGAAAGGTGGTTCCAGTCCCTGTGTGTATGAAAGGTGGTTCCACCCCCTGTGTATATGAAAGGTGGTTCCAGTCCCTGTGTATATGAAAGGTGGTTCTAGTCCCTGTGTATATGAAAGGTGGTTCCAGTCCCTGTGTATATGAAAGGTGGTTCCAGTCCCTGTGTGTATGAAAGGTGGTTCCACCCCCTGTGTATATGAAAGGTGGTTCCAGTCCCTGTGTGTATGAAAGGTGGTTCCACCCCCTGTGTGTATGAAAGGTGGTTCCAGTCCCTGTGTGTATGAAAGGTGGTTCCACCCCCTGTGTATATGAAAGGTGGTTCCACCCCCTGTGTATATGAAAGGTGGTTCCAGTCCCTGTGTATATGAAAGGTGGTTCCAGTCCCTGTGTGTATGAAAGGTGGTTCCAGTCCCTGTGTGTATGAAAGGTGGTTCCACCCCCTGTGTATATGAAAGGTGGTTCCAGTCCCTGTGTATATGAAAGGTGGTTCCAGTCCCTGTGTATATGAAAGGTGGTTCCACCCCCTGTGTGTATGAAAGGTGGTTCCAGTCCCTGTGTATATGAAAGGTGGTTCCACCCCCTGTGTGTATGAAAGGTGGTTCCACCCCCTGTGTATATGAAAGGTGGTTCCAGTCCCTGTGTGTATGAAAGGTGGTTCCACCCCCTGTGTATATGAAAGGTGGTTCCAGTCCCTGTGTGTATGAAAGGTGGTTCCAGTCCCTGTGTATATGAAAGGTGGTTCCAGTCCCTGTGTATATGAAAGGTGGTTCCACCCCCTGTGTATATGAAAGGTGGTTCCAGTCCCTGTGTATATGAGAGGTGGTTCCAGTCCCTGTGTATATGAAAGGTGGTTCTAGTCCCTGTGTATATGAAAGGTGGTTCCAGTCCCTGTGTATATGAAAGGTGGTTCCAGTCCCTGTGTATATGAAAGGTGGTTCCAGTCCCTGTGTGTATGAAAGGTGGTTCCAGTCCCTGTGTATATGAAAGGTGGTTCCACCCCCTGTGTATATGAATGGTGGTTCCACCCCCTGTGTATATGAAAGGTGGTTCCAGTCCCTGTGTATATGAAAGGTGGTTCCAGTCCCTGTGTGTATGAAAGGTAGTTCTAGTCCCTGTGTGTATGAAAGGTGGTTCCACCCCCTGTGTATATGAAAGGTGGTTCCACCCCCTGTGTGTATGAAAGGTGGTTCCACCCCCTGTGTGTATGAAAGGTGGTTCCAGTCCCTGTGTATATGAAAGGTGGTTCCAGTCCCTGTGTGTATGAAAGGTGGTTCCAGTCCCTGTGTGTATGAAAGGTGGTTGCAGTCCCTGTGTGTATGAAAGGTGGTTCCAGTCCCTGTGTGTATGAAAGGTGGTTCCAGTCCCTGTGTGTATGAAAGGTGGTTCCACCCCCTGTGTATATGAAAGGTGGTTCCAGTCCCTGTGTATATGAAAGGTGGTTCTAGTCCCTGTGTATATGAAAGGTGGTTCCAGTCCCTGTGTATATGAAAGGTGGTTCCAGTCCCTGTGTGTATGAAAGGTGGTTCCACCCCCTGTGTATATGAAAGGTGGTTCCAGTCCCTGTGTGTATGAAAGGTGGTTCCACCCCCTGTGTGTATGAAAGGTGGTTCCAGTCCCTGTGTGTATGAAAGGTGGTTCCACCCCCTGTGTATATGAAAGGTGGTTCCACCCCCTGTGTATATGAAAGGTGGTTCCAGTCCCTGTGTATATGAAAGGTGGTTCCAGTCCCTGTGTGTATGAAAGGTGGTTCCAGTCCCTGTGTGTATGAAAGGTGGTTCCACCCCCTGTGTATATGAAAGGTGGTTCCAGTCCCTGTGTATATGAAAGGTGGTTCCAGTCCCTGTGTATATGAAAGGTGGTTCCACCCCCTGTGTGTATGAAAGGTGGTTCCAGTCCCTGTGTATATGAAAGGTGGTTCCACCCCCTGTGTGTATGAAAGGTGGTTCCACCCCCTGTGTATATGAAAGGTGGTTCCAGTCCCTGTGTGTATGAAAGGTGGTTCCACCCCCTGTGTATATGAAAGGTGGTTCCAGTCCCTGTGTATATGAAAGGTGGTTCCACCCCCTGTGTGTATGAAAGGTGGTTCCAGTCCCTGTGTATATGAAAGGTGGTTCCACCCCCTGTGTGTATGAAAGGTGGTTCCACCCCCTGTGTATATGAAAGGTGGTTCCAGTCCCTGTGTATATGAAAGGTGGTTCCAGTCCCTGTGTATATGAAAGGTGGTTCCAGTCCCTGTGTATATGAAAGGTGGTTCCAGTCCCTGTGTATATGAAAGGTGGTTCCACCCCCTGTGTGTATGAAAGGTGGTTCCACCCCCTGTGTGTATGAAAGGTGGTTCCACCCCCTGTGTGTATGAAAGGTGGTTCCAGTCCCTGTGTATATGAAAGGTGGTTCCACCCCCTGTGTGTATGAAAGGTGGTTCCACCCCCTGTGTGTATGAAAGGTTGTTCCACCCCCTGTGTGTATGAAAGGTGGTTCCACCCCCTGTGTGTATGAAAGGTGGTTCCAGTCCCTGTGTATATGAAAGGTGGTTCCACCCCCTGTGTGTATGAAAGGTGGTTCCACCCCCTGTGTGCATGAAAGGTGGTTCCAGTCCCTGTGTGTATGAAAGGTGGTTCCAGTCCCTGTGTGTATGAAAGGTGGTTCCAGTCCCTGTGTGTATGAAAGGTGGTTCCACCCCCTGTGTATATGAAAGGTGGTTCCAGTCCCTGTGTATATGAAAGGTGGTTCCACCCCCTGTGTATATGAGAGGTGGTTCCAGTCCCTGTGTATATGAAAGGTGGTTCCAGTCCCTGTGTGTATGAAAGGTGGTTCCACCCCCTGTGTGTATGAAAGGTGGTTCCAGTCCCTGTGTATATGAAAGGTGGTTCCACCCCCTGTGTATATGAGAGGTGGTTCCACCCCCTGTGTATATGAAAGGTGGTTCCAGTCCCTGTGTATATGAAAGGTGGTTCCACCCCCTGTGTATATGAGAGGTGGTTCCACCCCCTGTGTATATGAAAGGTGGTTCCACCCCCTGTGTATATGAAAGGTGGTTCCAGTCCCTGTGTGTATGAAAGGTGGTTCCAGTCCCTGTGTGTATGAAAGGTGGTTCCAGTCCCTGTGTGTATGAAAGGTGGTTCCACCCCCTGTGTATATGAAAGGTGGTTCCAGTCCCTGTGTATATGAAAGGTGGTTCCACCCCCTGTGTATATGAGAGATGGTTCCAGTCCCTGTGTAAATGAAAGGTGGTTCCAGTCCCTGTGTGTATGAAAGGTGGTTCCACCCCCTGTGTGTATGAAAGGTGGTTCCAGTCCCTGTGTATATGAAAGGTGGTTCCACCCCCTGTGTATATGAGAGGTGGTTCCACCCCCTGTGTATATGAAAGGTGGTTCCAGTCCCTGTGTATATGAAAGGTGGTTCCACCCCCTGTGTATATGAGAGGTGGTTCCACCCCCTGTGTATATGAAAGGTGGTTCCACCCCCTGTGTATATGAAAGGTGGTTCCAGTCCCTGTGTGTATGAAAGGTGGTTCCAGTCCCTGTGTGTATGAAAGGTGGTTCCACCCCCTGTGTGTATGAAAGGTGGTTCCAGTCCCTGTGTATATGAAAGGTGGTTCCAGTCCCTGTGTATATGAAAGGTGGTTCTAGTCCCTGTGTGTATGAAAGGTGGTTCCAGTCCCTGTGTATATGAAAGGTGGTTCTAGTCCCTGTGTATATGAAAGGTGGTTCCAGTCCCTGTGTGTATGAAAGGTGGTTCCACCCCCTGTGTATATGAAAGGTGGTTCCACCCCCTGTGTATATGAAAGGTGGTTCCAGTCCCTGTGTGTATGAAAGGTGGTTCCACCCCCTGTGTGTATGAAAGGTGGTTCTAGTCCCTGTGTATATGAAAGGTGGTTCCAGTCCCTGTGTGTATGAAAGGTGGTTCCACCCCCTGTGTATATGAAAGGTGGTTCTAGTCCCTGTGTATATGAAAGGTGGTTCCAGTCCCTGTGTGTATGAAAGGTGGTTCTACCCCCTGTGTGTATGAAAGGTGGTTCTAGTCCCTGTGTATATAAAAGGTGGTTCCAGTCCCTGTGTATATGAAAGGTGGTTCCAGTCCCTGTGTATATGAAAGGTGGTTCCAGTCCCTGTGTCAGATAGTTCAGATAACTCTGGTTCTATGAGAGCCATATCAGAACCACAATGAAGGAGCTGGGGAGAACAGGAAGCACCAGGATTTAGAGCACACACATTGATACCGGAGGATAATTTGTTAGTCCCCACGAAGTCAAATGCTATTTCTAGGGTGTTTAGGGTTAAGGTTAGTATTAGTGTTAGGGTTAGAATTACGTTAAGGGTTAGGAGAAAAATGCTATTTCAGTCCCTTTCATACACACAGGGACTGGGGATAGGTACTAGGGTCAGGTTTAAGGTTAGGGTTAGTGTTTAGGGTTAAGGTTAGAATTAGTGTTAGGGTTAGGGTTAAGAGCTAGGGTTAGGTTTAAGGGTAGGGTTAGGAGCTAGGTTTAGGTTTTTGGGTTAAGGTTAGGGTTAGGGTTTAGGTTAGGGTTAAGGTTAAGTTTAGGGTTTGGGTAAGAGTACGGGTTAGGTTAGGGGTTAGGTTTAGAGAAAATAGGATTTTGAATGGGACTGAATTGTGTGTCCTCACAAGGTTAGCTGTACAAGACTGTGTGTGTGTGCGTGTGTGTGCTCATTAATGTGTGTGTGGTTGTGGGTGAGTTTTATGTCTGTTTGCCCGTGGTATACAGGATGTATTGCTGACTGGTGTCTGTGTTCTTCTTCTTGTTCTCCTCCAGGTGATCCTGTCAGGGATCGTTGGCCTCACAACATGGAGGAGACCCATGCTGCTGCTGGTAGGCCATACATCACAGACATTTACTGTATATATATATATATTTCTATATATGAGAGAACTGTACTGTGTATATATATACACGAGGAGGTTTGGTATATGGCAAATATACCACGGCTAAGGGCTGTTCTTTACGCACAACGCAACGCGGAGTGCCTGGATACAGCCCTCAGCCGTGTTATATTGGTAAAATATATCACAAACCCCCGAGGTGCCTTATTGCTATTATAAACTGGTTACCAACGTAATTAGAGCAGTAAAATGTTTTGTCATACCCGTTGGTATACTGTCTGGTAGGGTTCAAACCCGTTGGTCTACTGTCTGGTAGGGTTCAAACCCGTTGGTCTACTGTCTGGTAGGGTTCAAACCCGTTGGTCTACTGTCTGGTAGGGTTCAAACCCGTTGGTCTACTGTCTGGTAGGGTTCAAACCCGTTGGTCTACTGTCTGGTAGGGTTCAAACCCGTTGGTCTACTGTCTGGTAGGGTTCAAACCCGTTGGTCTACTGTCTGGTAGGGTTCAAACCCGTTGGTCTACTGTCTGGTAGGGTTCAAACCCGTTGGTCTACTGTCTGGTAGGGTTCAAACCCGTTGGTCTACTGTCTGGTAGGGTTCAAACCCGTTGGTCTACTGTCTGGTAGGGTTCAAACCCGTTGGTCTACTGTCTGGTAGGGTTCAAACCCGTTGGTCTACTGTCTGGTAGGGTTCAAACCCGTTGGTCTACTGTCTGGTAGGGTTCAAACCCGTTGGTCATACTGTCTGGTAGGGTTCAAACCCGTTGGTCTACTGTCTGGTAGGGTTCAAACCCGTTGGTCTACTGTCTGGTAGGGTTCAAACCCGTTGGTCTACTGTCTGGTAGGGTTCAAACCCGTTGGTCTACTGTCTGGTAGGGTTCAAACCCGTTGGTCTACTGTCTGGTAGGGTTCAAACCCGTTGGTCTACTGTCTGGTAGGGTTCAAACCCGTTGGTCTACTGTCTGGTAGGGTTCAAACCCGTTGGTCTACTGTCTGGTAGGGTTCAAACCCGTTGGTCTACTGTCTGGTAGGGTTCAAACCCGTTGGTCTACTGTCTGGTAGGGTTCAAACCCGTTGGTCTACTGTCTGGTAGGGTTCAAACCCGTTGGTCTACTGTCTGGTAGGGTTCAAACCCGTTGGTCTACTGTCTGGTAGGGTTCAAACCCGTTGGTCTACTGTCTGGTAGGGTTCAAACCCGTTGGTCTACTGTCTGGTAGGGTTCAAACCCGTTGGTCTACTGTCTGGTAGGGTTCAAACCCGTTGGTCTACTGTCTGGTAGGGTTCAAACCCGTTGGTCTACTGTCTGGTAGGGTTCAAACCCGTTGGTCTACTGTCTGGTAGGGTTCAAACCCGTTGGTCTACTGTCTGGTAGGGTTCAAACCCGTTGGTATACTGTCTGGTAGGGTTCAAACCCGTTGGTCTACTGTCTGGTAGGGTTCAAACCCGTTGGTCTACTGTCTGGTAGGGTTCAAACCCGTTGGTCTACTGTCTGGTAGGGTTCAAACCCGTTGGTCTACTGTCTGGTAGGGTTCAAACCCGTTGGTCTACTGTCTGGTAGGGTTCAAACCCGTTGGTCTACTGTCTGGTAGGGTTCAAACCCGTTGGTCTACTGTCTGGTAGGGTTCCAACCCGTTGGTCTACTGTCTGGTAGGGTTCAAACCCGTTGGTCTACTGTCTGGTAGGGTTCAAACCCGTTGGTCTACTGTCTGGTAGGGTTCAAACCCGTTGGTCTACTGTCTGGTAGGGTTCAAACCCGTTGGTCTACTGTCTGGTAGGGTTCAAACCCGTTGGTCTACTGTCTGGTAGGGTTCAAACCCGTTGGTCTACTGTCAATGGTAGGGTTCAAATCAGCCGTTGGTCTGACTGTCTGGTAAGGGTTCAGAGGTTACCCGTTTTGGTCATTTAGCTGACACTCGTAGGGTTCAGACCCGCTAGGTATTAAGTGCCTGGCTCAAGGGCACAGACCCGTTGTGTCTACTAGTCTGGCTAGGGATTCGAACCAGCGACCTTTCAGTTACTGGCCCACTGCTCTTAACCACTAGGCTACCTGCCACCCTTGCTTATCTCTAGATGCTAGAGGGGTTGCTGGACCCCTTGTGACTAAATGGCCACGCTAGAAAGGACCAAATCGACAACAAAAATGTTGAGCATCTCCAGTGAGCTGCAAAATAATTCTGACACATATTTGGGGGTTTTGGCTCTGTACTCCAGCACTTTGGATTTAAAATGATACAATGACTATGATATGGATGAAAATACCCTCAAATAAAAGCTGACCGTCTGTAAAAAAAAATGTGTCACTGTCCCAATACTTTTGTTGCTCACTGTATTTGATCTTGAAGCCACACTGTCCGTTTGCTTAGTTTAACTACTCAGGAGCCATTTCACTGGTTGGTTAATCATGTGTTTCAAAAACCCAACCTGGTGGTCAAATTCCCTGTCGTCCCGAATCCTTAACACCTTGTAATCTGGTGTGTTTGATTTCTCTGTATTAAAGCCAAGAAACAATTTTTTACCCAGGTTTTCTCAAACCCTAGTGGCATTAGACCCCTGAACAAGGTCTAGAGGCTCAGTGGTTCTCTGACCCCTGAACAAGGTCTAGAGACTCAGTGGTTCTCTGACCCCTGAACAAGGTCTAGAGACTCAGTGGTTCTCTGACCCCTGAACAAGGTCTAGAGACTCAGTGGTTCTCTGACCCCTGGGGGTCCCCTCCCCATACACTGATACAGCACACTCGTTCTCTTCTTTGAGCCCCTCTCTTTATTCATGTTTAGTCATTTTGTTTTGACTCCTGTTTTGTTTCTCTTTTACATTTCTATAATTCTAAAGTGACTGTTGTCCTTGAAAAGCGCTATACACCCCTTGACTTTTTCCACATTTTGTTGTGTTACAGTCTGAATTTACAATGGATTAAATTGAAGAATTTTGAAAAGAATAATGAGCAAATGTTGCACAATCCAGCTTTAATCACTGCCAAATGTGATTCTACCAAGTATTGACTCAGGGGTGTGAATACTTATGTAAAGGAGATCTTTCTATATTTCATTTTCACTGGTAAAACGTGACCGACCGGCTTGATTCGGTCTTATGTAGCAACATTTGAACTGTGTCTCTGACCACATGGAGATTCACTGTGTTTGATGGATATCTGAGGAGGATTCTGACTTGTATTGTTTAAAGTGCTTTTTCTCCTTTACTACTGTACTGTATTTGTTATAAATGTTGAATCTGACTCCCTTCACAGAATGTTGTCAGTGTACACTAGCATGTTACCAATCCAGTTATCGTCACAATATATCAAAAGCAACAGACCTGCTAAACGACAGAGAGCATCCAGAATGTCTCTTTACAGAGCTCGTCCTTGGAGAAGCAGGGTCTTATTAGTGTCAAGAGGGTGTTAGTTTTAGTCTGTTCTACTTGTGACGTGTCAGCCTCCTGCTCTGCTGGCTTCGTTTGTGTTTACAAAACGTGACTTCAGGAAACTGGGAGAGAAAGTGTTCAGTTGGAACTGGGGACTGGGCGCTTGCCTGAGGGTCAAATCTGGAGTCGCGCTGTGTGTGTGTGTGTGTGTGTGTGATAAACTGGGCAGAGGAAGTGGTAGAGCCAGATTTAACCCCATGGTGGTGGTTTTGTGTCAACCTCAAATGATTGATGGAGACTGTAAAGAGAGAGAGAGGGGGGGGGGGGGCTGCTATCTGCACACTGTCAACAAAATGAGTTAGAAACGGAGCTGCAGTTCCTAACCTCCTGCCAAATGTATGACCATATTAGAGACACATATTTCCCTCAGATTACACAGACCCACAAATAATTCCAAAACAAATCCAATTTTGATAAACTATTGGGTGAAATACCACAGTATGCCATCACAATAGCAAGATTTGGGTGCAGCGAGTGGTCTAAGGCACTGCATTGGAGTGCTTGAGGCATCACTACAGACCCGGGTTCGATCCCAGGCTGTGTTGCAACCGGCCGTGACCGGGAGTCTCATAGTGTGGCGCATAATTGGCCAAGCGTTGTCGGGGTTAGGGGAGGGGCTTTACGTGGTGAAAAGGTGAAGAACAAACACCATTGTAAATACAACCCATGTTTATTTAGTTATTTGCACAGCATTACAACAGTGTACAGTATATAGCCATAATGGCATTTGAAATGTGTCTATTGCTTTGAAACTTGTGAGTGTAATGTTTACTGTTCATTTTTTATTGTTAATTTCACTTTTGTTTATTATCTATTTCACTTGCTTTGGCAATGTAAACATATGTTTCCCATACCAATAAAGCCCTTGAATTTGAATTGAATTGAGAGAGAGGTCTGGAGGGAGAAAGGGATGAAATTGAGAAGGATGTTATTTACTATACAAGGGTTAGAGTTGATGATAAACTGATGCTTGGTCCATTGTTCTGTTTGGCAGGACCTGTGTGGAACAATGGTGTGAGAGGACATTGTGTTAAAGGGCGCCACATTTTAGATTCCTGATTTTGTGTGAGAGTGTGTGTTTATTCAAATGTTAGTTTGTTTGTTTATGTTGCTGTATGTTTCTGTTTGTGCATGTGGAATTCCACAGACAAGACGAGAGAGAGAGAGAGAGAGAGAGAGAGAGAGAGAGAGAGAGAGAGAGAGAGAGAGAGAGAGAGAGAGAGAGAGAGAGAGAGAGAGAGAGAGAGAGAGAGAGAGAGAGAGAGAGAGAGAGAGAGAGAGAGAGAGAGAGAGAGAGAGAGAGAGAGAGAGAGAGAGAGAGAGAGAGAGAGAGAGAGAGAGAGAGAGAGAGAGAGAGAGAGAGAGAACTGACTGAGTTAGGACAATGATTGATTGTATCCTCCCTACCACGAAGAGGCCATAGAGCCACACCTCGTACCTGAGTGATTTCCATGGCCGCTGTCTAGAGAGACATGGACAGACACAGAGAGACATAAAGACACCATCATAGACAGACAGGTCACCATGCTTTCTCCAGCTTCAACTTAACCCCACTATAGAGACAGATAGACAGACAGGGAAACAGACCAAGAGAGACACAAAGGGACAGTCATAGACAGAGAGACAGGTTACCTAGACAGAGAGACAGGTTACCATGCGTCCCAGTCTCGGTTCCACTATAAATACCCCTCTGCCTCACTGTGACATGGGGGGAGTTATCCTGCTGTAATACAGCCCCAGGACAGACCCAACACCCCAACCCCCTCAGCTATACACCCCACTGCTACCCCCTCCCTAATGCCAGGCAACCACCAGGCAACCGCCAGGCAACCGCAACTGATCCCACCACTCCCACCTACTCTTTCTCAGCTGAGGTCATGGATCAACTGTCACATGACACCCCCGTTCCTCTTCCTGATTATGAGACACACAGAGTCAGCGAGTCAAAGACGGTTGTTTTATTTTTGTTCTGCTTTTGAAATAGTGGTTAGAATAAAGGGCTTGTTTTGTTGCTTGAGGCACGTTAAAAATAGTCACCTGATCTATTCCGAGCTCCACTATTTTGGAGAAGGTTTTGGAAAGGTCCCATTTTAATATTGACATGGCCTTGGAGCTTCTGAATCACGTCCAGTCGTCCACTATAAACCAACAGCCAGGTCATTTGTAGCTCAGTTAGTAGGGTATGGAGCTTGTAGTGCTAAGGTAGTGGGTTTGATTCCCAGGACCACCCATACGTAAAAACGTCGGCTAAATGGCACATACAGGGCATTGAGAAAGTGTTCAGATCCCTTGACTTTTCCCCCCAAAAAATTACGTTACAGCCTTAATCTAAAATGATTTAAATAGTTTTTTCCCCCCCTCATCAATCTGCACACAATACCCCATAATGACAAAGCAAAAACAGGTTTTTAGACATTTTTGCAAATGTATACAAATTAAAAAAAATGAAATATGACATTTACATAAGTATTCAGACCCTTTACTCAGTACTTTGTTGAAGCACCTTTAGCAGCGATTACAGCCTGGAGTCTTCTTGGGTATGATGCTACAAGCTTGGCACACCTGTATTTGGGGAGTTTCTCCCATTCTTCTCTGCAGAGATGTTCGATCTGGTTCAAGTCCGGGCTCTGGCTGGGTCACTCAAGGACATTCAGAGACTTGTCCCAAAGCCACTCCTGTGTTGTCTTGGCTGTGTGCTTAGGGTCGTTGTTCTGGTGGAAGGTGAATCTTCGCCCCCAGTCTGAGGTCCTGAGCGCTCTGGAGCAGGTTTTCATCAAGGATCTCTCTGTACTTTGCTCTGTTCATCTTTGCCTTAATCCTGACTAGTCTCCCAGTCCCAGCCGCTGAGAAACTGCCCTACAGCATGATGCCGCCACCACCATTCTTCACCGTAAGGATGTTGCCAAGTTTCCTCCAGATGTGACGCTTGGCATTCAGGCCAAATAATTCAATCTTGGTTTCATCAGACCAGAGAATCTTGTTTCTCATGGTCTGAGAGTCTTTAGGTGCCTTTTGGCAAACTTCAAGAGGGCTGTCACGTGCCTTTTACTGAGGAGTGGCTTCCATCTGGCCACTCTGCCATAAAGGCCTGATTGGTGGAGTGATGCAGAGATGGTTTTCCTTCTGGAAGGTTCTCCCATCTCCACAGAGGAACGCTGGAGCTCTGTCAGAGTGACCACCGGGTTCTTGGTCACCTCCCTGACCAAGGCCCTTCTCCCCCGACTGCTCAGTTTGGACAACTCTAGGAAGAGTCTTGGTGGTTCCAAACTTCTTTCATTTAAGAATGATGGAGGCCACTGTGTTCTTGGGGACATTCAATGCTGCAGAAATGTTTTGGTACCCTTCCCCAGATCTGTGCCTCGACACAATCCTGTCGCAGAGCTCTACGGACAATTCCTTCGACCTCATGGCTTGGTTTTTGCTCTGACATGCACTGTCAACTGTTGGACCTTATATAGACAGGTGTGCGCCTTTCCAAATCATGTCCAATCAATTGCATTTACCACAGGTGGACTCCAATCAAGTTGTAGAAACATCTCAAGGATGATCAATGGAAACAGGACGCACCTGAGCTCAATTTCGAGTCTCATTGCAAAGGGTCTGAAAACGTATGTAAATAAGGTATTTCTGGTTTTATTTTTAATACATTTGCAAAAAAAATTGAAAACCTGTTTTTGCTTTGTCATTATGGGGTATTGTGCGTAGATTGCTGAGATTGTGGTTTAGGTAATAAGGGTGTGGTTTCGGTAATGAGGTTTTGAAATGTCACTGTTTCTGTGTAACAGTGTTATTGGGCTGTGCGATTTGGCAAATAAAAATGTCAACATCTTCCTCTCCCCCTCCCTCCCCTCCCCCTCCTTCCTCTCTCCCTATTTCCCTTCTCCCTCCTCCCTATTTCCCCTCTTTCCTCCCGATCCTCCTCCTCTCTCTCCTCCCCCTCTCCCTCCTCTCTCTCCTCCACCTCTCCCTCCTCCACCTCTCCTCCCCCCTCTCCCTCCTCTCTCTACTCCCTCCTCTCCCTCCTCTCTCTCCTCCCCCCTCTCCCTCCTCTCTCTACTCCCTCCTCTCTCTCCTCCCCCCTCTCCCTCCTCTCTCTCTCCCCCCTCTCCCTCCTCTCTCTCCTCCACCTATCCTCTCTCTTCTCCCTCCTCTCTTCTCCCCCTCCTCTCTCTCCTCCCCCTCTCTCCCCCATATCTCTCCTCCCCCCTCTCCCTCCTCTCTCTCCTCCCCCTCTCCCCCCTCTCTCTCCTCCCCCTCTCCCTCCCCTCGCTCCCCCTCTCCCTCCTCTCTCTACTCCCGCTCCTCTCCCAGGTGAATCTGTTTGTTCTGCTGTCGGTGGTGTGTGTTCTCCTCAACCTGGCTGGCTTCATCCTCTGCTGCCAGGGGGCTCAGCTGGTCTCCACCATGACCAACTGCCAACTGGTGAGACACACATACACACACCCTTGTTAGCATCATGACAGCATAGACCTGTAGGTAGGTGCATTAAGTCTGGGTCTGCCTCAGACCTCTCCTCTGTCTATCCATCCATGGTGTTAGCGGATGTCTCTCCTCTCCTCTCCTCTCCTCTCCTCTCCTCTCCTCTCTCCCTCCTCAGACCAGTCATCTCTGTATTAGTCCAACCAGACCCACACAGAGACCAGGGCTGTGTCTCAAAGAGCACCCTATTCCCTACATAGTGCAATACATTTGACCAGTGTCCTATGGGCCCTGGTGTAATGTAGTGCCCTATAAACAGAATAAGGTTCCATTTGGGAATCAGACCAGGGCTGGTTCTAGTTGCAGTGATATCAACATGGCACAGTTTATTAGCCGAGCCAGCTAGACAGGAGCTCAGATGTTAGACCTGCTGGATCTCCTCCCGCCACAAAACCTCATTGAACACAAGCTGTGTATTGGCTCAGACTGGTGCTGAGATCTGGGCGTCGACAAACACGCGATTGGATGAACACACACATACACAGTTCACAAACACACACACACACACACACACACACACACACACACACACACACACACACACACACACACACACACACACACACACACACACACACACACACACACACACACACACACACACACACACACACACACACACACATTCACCCCGGTGCCTCTGTAATGTGAGGCTGAGATGAGATAAGAGGTGAGGGCAGAGCAGGGTATGGTGGGTTTATGTTTCCCCCCGTGGTGCAGTGGTTTGCTCTAGTCTCCCCTCTCTCAGGGTGAGTAATAGAGTCTCCCGTCCAGACCATCTGCTCCTCTAATCTGGTGTAACATTACCTGCCCTGGAGGAGGAGGGTGGGGGATTGAGAGAGAGAGAAGAACGGCGAGGGAGAGAGAAGGACGGAGTAAGGCAGGGAGGGAGGGAGAGAGAGATGGGGGAGTAGAGCGAGAGAGGGGGGGGAGTAGGGAGAGTTGGATGGGGGAGGAGAGAGAGAGAGGGATGGGGAGGAGGGATGGAGAGAGAGGGGGATAAAAATGTACACGCCTGAAGGTGAAATATCTCTTGCTCTCACTCTCTCTGTTGATGTGTGTCTCTCTTACCAGCTTCCCTCCTTACCCTCGTTCTCTGTCTCCTTCCTTCCCTCCTTCTTTCCCGCCCTCCCTTCTTTACTTCCCTTCCCTCCTTATCTCTCTCCCTTCCTTCCCTCCCCTCCCTCCCTCCCTTCTCTTCCCTCCTTCCCGCTCTCTCTCCCTTCTCTTCCCTCCTTCCCGCTCTCTCTCCCTTCTCTTCCCTCCTTCTCGCTCTCTCTCCCTACCTTCCTTCCTTCCCTCACTTCTCTCCCCGCCTTACCTTCCCTCCTTGCCACCCTTCTCTCCCTTCATTCCTTCCCTCCCTCCCTTCCCTCCCTCCCTTCCATCCCCTCCCTCCCTCCCTTCCATCCCCTCCCTCCCTTCTCTCCATCCATCCCTCCCTTCTCGCCATCCATCCCTTCCTTCCCTCCCTCCTTCCCTCCCTCCTCCTTCATTTCTTCTGGTTGAAAGTGTTGACAATATTAGAATAGGTTGAGATGAGGCACAGTCTGTGTTGTCTGGACATTTCTTCTTCCTGTTCTGTTGTGTGTTTCAAAGTGAGTCTAACGGCCATGTATCTTGTGTGTGTGTGTGTGTGTGTGTGTGTGTGTGTGTGTGTGTGTGTGTGTGTGTGTTTCAGAGCGAGACGGGAGACGTGTGTAACTGTTGTCCCCAGATCCCCATGTGCCCTGAGGAGAAACTCCTCAAACTCTACCCTGGGCACTCCTGTAACACCATGAGGGTCCTGCTCAAGGTGTGTGTCTGTGTGTCTGTGTGTGTCTGTGTGTCTGTGTGTGAGTGTGTTCATACGTGCCTGTGTGTGAGAGAGAATGTGCGTTCATTGTCATCATATTACACCATATAGTGAGATAAGATGGTTCTTGGTGGTTGTGGGTGGTTATTGCTAACTCTGCCTCCTGTCTGTCTGTTTCTAGAAGGTTCTGTTTGCTCTGTGTGTTCTGAATGCTCTGACCACTGCAGTATGCCTGGTGGCTGCTGCCCTGCGGTACCTACAGATCTTCACCACACGACGCCCATGTATGGTAAGGCTATCATAATGCCCCATCATAGCCAATCACACGGCCTCAGAACTCCAGGCTCAACCAATCATGTAGGTTAGAATCTGCATCACATAACAGAAGAATCTCCAGTGTGGCCAATGAGTGATTGTTGTGTTTTTCAACATTAAAGATGCATCTCAATAAGTGGCTTCTTCTGTCGTCATCTCTTTTCCTTTTCCTCCCTCTTTCTGATAGGATGACCCCAGGCCAATCAGAGAGGAAGGGGAGGAGCCAAATATCGTCCCTGACCCAGATGAGTTTGTTCCCCCTGCCCCCCCCCCTTCCTACTTCTCAACCTTCTACTCCTACACCCCCCGGCTGGCTCGCAGGATGTTTGGGGACAGTGTGATACCTCTGCCTCCTGTCTATGCAGCCAGGATTAAAGGAGTAGAAGTGTTCTGTCCTCTTGACCCTCCCCCTCCATACGAGGCTGTTACAGGAGGCTCCGCTCTCGCCACCGCAACACAGGTACACACAATGTTCTGGCGCGGCTTATACAGGGCATTCGGAAAGTATTGAGACTCCTTGACTTTTTCCACATTTTGTTACTTTACAGCCTTGTTCAAAAATGTATTCATTTGTTTTTTTCCCCCTCATCAATCTACCCACAATACTCCATAATGACAAAGCAAAAACAGGTTTTTATTAAAAATAAAAAACTGAAATATCACTTTTACATACAGTACCAGTCAAAAGTTTGGACACACCTACTCATTCAAGGGTTTTTCTTTATTTTTACTATTTTCTACAGTGTAGAATAATAATGAAGACATCAAAACTATGAAATAACACATATGGAATCATGTAGTAACCAGAAAAGTGTTAAACAAATCAAAAATATATTTTATATTTGAGATTCTTCAAAGTAGCCGCCCTTTGCCTTGATGACAGCTTTACACACTCTTGGCATTCTGTTATGTCATTGTTATACCTAATCATCAGCAGAAACTGGGAAGTTAGAACTGTATATGGTGTGTGTAAAGGGTTAAAGGTTTTAAACTCAGTCTCTCAACGGATGAGACATGGAAGAATTGGTGGACTACAGGATAGTATGCCTCTAGAAGCTTGCTACATTTAAAATTGATTAAATCATTGTTAAGGGATTAACAAAAGGGAGGAGTGTAATGGGAAATTGTAATTGTATTTGTCCACATAACTGAGTATGTGACTAACCTTGTGAAAATGTCCTACTATAATCTCCTGTTCTTGGGAGTATCATGCTGGGTTACAAACCAGCTTGCTGCTGTGTCGTTGTATATATAAAAAGGGAACTGAGAGTCCCGCCCAAGAACAGGAAACTGTAAAGATATGTGCTTATCACCCAATGTTTTGTAATTCAGACTGTCTACACTGCGCTGTGTAACTCTGTTATTCTCTATGAGCTCAGAAATAAAGAATATTGGTTTGAGTTGGACTCCGGCAGATCCTTATTTGATAATATCCACCACAATTGTTGGTCACCTCCCTGACCAAGGCCCTTCTCCCCCAATTGTTCAGTTTGGCAGGGGGGCCAGCTCTAGGTGTCACGGCCACTGTCTTCAAACTCCCTGTCATAGATGAGCCGACGCGCAGCGTCATAGATGAGCCGAGACGCAGCGTCATAGATGAGCCGAGGAGCAGCGTCATAGATGAGCCGAGGAGCAGCGTCATAGATGAGCCGAGACGCAGCGTCATAGATGAGCCGAGACGCAGCGTCATAGATGAGCCGAGGAGCAGCGTCATAGATGAGCCGAGACGCAGCGTCATAGATGAGCCGAGGAGCAGCGTCACAGATGAGCCGAGGAGCAGCGTCACAGATGAGCCGAGGAGCAGCGTCACAGATGAGCCGAGGAGCAGCGTCACAGATGAGCCGAGGAGCAGCGTCACAGATGAGCCGAGGAGCAGCGTCACAGATGAGCCGAGGAGCAGCGTCACAGATGAGCCGAGGAGCAGCGTCACAGATGAGCCGAGGAGCAGCGTCACAGATGAGCCGAGGAGCAGCGTCACAGATGAGCCGAGGAGCAGCGTCACAGATGAGCCGAGGAGCAGCGTCAAAGATGAGCCGAGGAGCAGCGTCATAGATGAGCCGAGGAGCAGCGTCATAGATGAGCCGAGGACGCAGCGTCACAGATGAGCCGAGGAGCAGCGTCACAGATGAGCCGAGGAGCAGCGTCACAGATGAGCCGAGGAGCAGCGTCACAGATGAGCCGAGGAGCAGCGTCATAGATGAGCCGAGGAGCAGCGTCACAGATGAGCCGAGGAGCAGCGTCACAGATGAGCCGAGGAGCAGCGTCACAGATGAGCCGAGGAGCAGCGTCACAGATGAGCCGAGGAACAGCGTCATAGATGAGCCGAGGAGCAGCGTCATAGATGAGCCGAGGAGCAGCGTCATAGATGAGCCGAGGAGCAGCGTACAGATGAGCCGATGAGCAGCGTCATAGATGAGCCGAGGAGCAGCGTCATAGATGAGCCGAGGAACAGCGTCATAGATGAGCCGAGGAGCTGCGTCATAGATGCAGCTCGGGGGAGCAGCGTCATAGATGAGCCGTGGAGCAGCGTCATAGATGAGCCGAGGAGCAGCGTCATAGATGAGCCGAGGAGCAGCGTCATAGATGAGCCGAGGAGCAGCGTCATAGATGAGCCGAGGAGCAGCGTCATAGATGAGCCGAGGAGCAGCGTCATAGATGAGCCGACACGCAGCGTCATAGATGAGCCGACGCGCTGCGTCATAGATGAGCCGAGGAGCAGTGTCATAGATGAGCCGAGGAGCAGCGTCATAGATGAGCCGAGGAGCAGCGTCATAGATGAGCCGAGGAGCAGCGTCATAGATGAGCCGAGGAGCAGCGTCATAGATGAGCCGAGGAGCAGCGTCATAGATGAGCCGAGGAGCAGCGTCATTGATGAGTCGAGGAGCAGCGTCATTGATGAGCCGAGGAGCAGCGTCATAGATGAGCCGAGGAGCAGCGTCATAGATGAGCCGAGGAGCAGCGTCATAGATGAGCCAAGGCGCAGCTTGTAATTCCACATCTTTAATAAAGTCAAACTTTCCCAAAAAAAACTGGTAAACAGAAACCGAACGTGACCCAACCGTGGCGCACACAGAAAACACACACAGAAAATGATAATTACCCACAAACACAGGTGGGAAAAGGCTACCTAAGTATGATTCCCAATCAGAGACAACGATAGACAGCTTCTGATTGGGAACCATACCCGGCCAACAAAGAAACAGACAAACTAGAATGCCCACCCAAATCACACCCTGACCTAACCAAATAGAGAAATAAAAAGGCTCTCTGAGGTCAGGGCGTGACTCTAGGAAGAGTCTTGGTGGTTCCTAACTTCTTCCGTTTAACAATGATGGAGGCCATTGTGTTCTCGGGGACATTCAATGCTGCCGAAATTCTTTGTTACCCTTCCCCAGATCTGTGCCTCGACACAATCCTGTCTCAGAGCTCTACGGACAATTCCTTCGAATTCATGGCTTGGTTTTTGCTCTGACATGCACTGTCAACTGTGGGACCTTATATAGATAGATGTGTGGCTTTCCAAATCATAGTCCAATTAATTGAATTGACCACAGGTGGACTCCAATCAAGTTGTAGAAACATCTCAAGGATGATCAATGGAAACAGGATGCACCTGAGCTCAATTTCGAGTCTCATAGCAAAGAGTCTGAATACTTATGTAAACAAGGTATTTCTGTTTTTTTTTTACATTTGCAAAAAAATCTAAAAACCTGTTTTAAATTTGTCATTATGGGGTATTGTGATGTCATTATGGGGTATTGTGATGTCATTATGGGGTATTGTGATGTCATTATGGGGTATTGTGATGTCATTATGGGGTATTTAGTGTAGATTGATGAGATGTTTTATTTATTTATTCAATTTTAGAATAAGGCTGTAACGTAACTAAATGTGGAAAAAGTCAAGGGGTCTGAATACTTGTCGAATGCACTGTAAATGTGCTATGTATGGGTTATGAATGGGCTATGAATGGGCTATGAATGGCTTATGAATGGGCTATGTATGGCTTATGAATGTGCTATAAAGTCCTGGTGTAGGTACCTTTAAAATAAATTGTTACCCATTATTTAATGCCAATAACAATAGTGATTATAAGATAAATCAATGAATAAAGGTAATGAATAGATATATAATGTAGCATCTTGTGCATGTGACATTTGAGTAAACAATACCTTTTAATATCTCTACCATTAATATCTCTAAATCTCTGGACATGACCCCAATACCTTTTAATATCTCTATCATTAATATCTCTGAATCTCTGACCCCAAATATCTCTGCTGTGTGTTTCTGTTTAGGAGACAGAGATTCAGATTGCCATGACAGATCTGACTGAGTTGATGGAGGAGCGGAGTGACCGCTCGGAGGCAGGTACTTCTGTTAGAGGTAGGCCGCATGGATGGATGGATGGGTGGGCGGACAAACCATAGAATTTCACACAGACAGACATACACAAAGACATACTTGGCCTATACATGACAGTCTTTTTATGGCAGATTTCAGCTCTCTATTTGCGAAACGGTCAATGGAGGACATTTGGGCGTATCCAAACCTTGATAGAAAAAAATTGGGAATCTCTCATATCTTTGCATGAATACATGCTTCATCATGAAAAAACCCTTGGTAAAGGGGGGTGTGTGTGTGTGTGTGTGCGCGTGTGCGTGTGCAGCTCTCTATTTGCGAAACGGTCAATGGAGGACATTTGGGCGTATCCAAACCTTGATAGAAAAAAATTGGGAATCTCTCATATCTTTGCATGAATACATGCTTCATCATGAAAAAACCCTTGGTAAAGGGGGGTGTGTGTGTGTGTGTGTGCGCGTGTGCGTGTGCATGCGTGTGCGTGCGTTAGTGTGTGTTGACAAAGTATTCCCCAGACCCACACCATATCCTGCAAAAAGTCCTGGATGGAGGTCTATAGTTATCCCAGTGAAAGTACTGCTGTAGTTACTGTATCCCAGTGAAAGTACTGCTATAGTTACTGTATCTCAGTGTATTGCTATAGTTACTGTATCCCAGTGTATTGCTATAGTTACTGTATCCCAGTGTATTGCTATAGTTACTGTATCCCAGTGAAAGTACTGCTATAGTTACTGTATCCCAGTGTACGTCTATAGTTACTGTATCCCAGTGTACTGCTGTAGTTACTGTATCCCAGTGTACGTCTATAGTTACTGTATCCCAGTGTACTGCTGTAGTTACTGTATCCCAGTGTACGTCTATAGTTACTGTATCCCAGTGTACTGCTATAGTTACTGTATCCCAGTGTACTGCTATAGTTACTGTATCCCAGTGTACTGCTATAGTTACTGTATCCCAGTGTACTGCTGTAGTTACTGTATCCCAGTGTACTGCCGTAGTTACTGTATCCCAATGTACTGCTGTAGTTACTGTATCCCAGTGTACTGCTATAGTTACTGTATCCCAGTGTACTGCTGTAGTTACTGTATCCCAGTGTACTGCCGTAGTTACTGTATCCCAGTGTACTGCTGTAGTTACTGTATCCCAGTGTACGTCTATAGTTACTGTATCCCATTGTACGTCTATAGTTACTGTATCCCATTGTACGTCTATAGTTACTGTATCCCAGTGTACGTCTATAGTTACTGTATCCCAGTGTACTGCTATATTTACTGTATCCCAGTGTACTGCTATAGTTACTGTATCCCAGTGTACGTCTATAGTTACTGTATCCCAGTGTACTGCTGTAGTTACTGTATCCCAGTGTACGTCTATAGTTACTGTATCCCAGTGTACTGCTATAGTTACTGTATCCCAGTGTACTGCTATAGTTACTGTATCCCAGTGTACTGCTATAGTTACTGTATCCCAGTGTACTGCTGTAGTTACTGTATCCCAGTGTACTGCTGTAGTTACTGTATCCCAGTGTACTGCTGTAGTTACTGTATCCCAGTGTACGTCTATAGTTACTGTATCCCAGTGTATTGCTATAGTTACTGTTTCCCAGTGTACTGCTGTAGTTACTGTATCCCAGTGTATTGCTGTAGTTACTGTATCCCATTGTACGTCTATAGTGACTGTATCCCAAGTGTATTGCTATAGTTACTGTATCCCAGTGTACTGCTATAGTTACTGAATCCCAGTGTACTGCTATAGTTACTGTATCCCAGTGTACTGCTGTAGTTACTGTATCCCAGTGTATTGCTATAGTTACTGTATCCCAGTGTACTGCTATAGTTACTGTATCCCAGTGTACTGCTGTAGTTACTGTATCCCAGTGTACTGCTGTAGTTACTGTATCCCAGTGTACTGCTGTAGTTACTGTATCCCAGTGTACGTCTATAGTTACTGTATCCCAGTGTATTGCTGTAGTTACTGTATCCCAGTGTACTGCTGTAGTTACTGTATCCCAGTGTACGTCTATAGTTACTGTATCCCAGTGTACTGCTGTAGTTACTGTATCCCAGTGTACTGCTGTAGTTACTGTATCCCAGTGTACGTCTATAGTTACTGTATCCCAGTGTATTGCTGTAGTTACTGTATCCCAGTGTACTGCTGTAGTTACTGTTTCCCAGTGTACGTCTATAGTTACTGTATCCCAGTGTACTGCTGTAGTTACAGTGAAAGTACTGCTATAAATATCCCAGTCAGATGAATGGGACATAACCTTGCCCTGTCATCAAAGATAGATTCCCCCACTGACAGTTATTTCATCAATGTATCAAAATAACATTTATTTCACTCTCATGTGTTACATTCACCAACCCCACTGTCTTTCTAGCTCTCATAAACTCAGTCTGTTTGACACATACAGCTTGGTACAGGAAATCTTATTTCCTTTCTGTAATCACTGTGAAATGTGCAGTTTCACACAGAGGTGTTATACAGCGTTAGAGTAGAGAGACAAAAAGGAGTAGATTTAGTAGATTTAAATGTGTCATAACTTATTTTGGCCAGAAGGCAGATTCTGGAACATTCTCAAACAACCCACCGGGCCAGAAGGCAGATTCTGGAACATTCTCAAACAACCCACTGGGCCAGAAGGCAGATTCTGGAACTGGAACATTCTCAAACAACTCACTGGGCCAGAAGGCAGATTCTGGAACGTTCTCAAACAACCGACCGGGCCAGAAGGCAGATTCTGGAACATTCTCAAACAACCCACTGGGCCAGAAGGCAGATTCTGGAACGTTCTCAAACAACCGACCGGGCCAGAAGGCAGATTCTGGAACATTCTCAAACAACCCACCGGGCCAGAAGGCAGATTCTGGAACATTCTCAAACAACCCACTGGGCCAGAAGGCAGATTCTGGAACATTCTCAAACAACCCACTGGGCCAGAAGGCAGATTCTGGAACATTCTCAAACAACCCACCGGGCCAGAAGGCAGATTCTGGAACATTCTCAAACAACTCACTGGGCCAGAAGGCAGATTCTGGAACATTCTCAAACAACTCACTGGGCCAGAAGGCAGATTCTGGAACATTCTCAAACAACCCACTGGGCCAAAACTGGTTGAATCAGCATTGTTTTCACGTCATTTGAACCAAAAAAGTTGAATCAACGTGGAAAACTGATTTGATTTGCAAAAAGTAATCAACGTAATATTCTACTTTTAACCTAAATCCGATGACATGGTGCCCTTTTTTGTTGATTTCACATTGAATTCACGTTATTCACGTCAACCAAATGGTAATCAAAACTAGACCCTGAACTGATGTCGGTGCCCAGTGGGAAAGCATTTTCTAGAACCATCTCAAAAGTACAACAGACACCACTGATAAAATTCTCAATACTGCTTCTGTAACATTCTAGTAGTAGTTTCTAGATCACCCAGTCTCAAGTCTAACCACAATTTATTTAAAGTGCCTATTACAGTGACTCAACACACAACACAGTAGGGATCATCAACTAGATTTACCCGCCTGCCAATATTTTATTGAGCGGATGGTCGGGCGTCCAGAACGTAATAAAAACATATTTTTAGACTGCAAAGAGCACCAAAAAAATATAATATTTGACTAAAACATATTCATTTCAAACCTTGAACAATGCCCTGGGTAGGGTGCCGTCTTCCGGATGGGACGTTAAAACGGGTGTCCTGACTCTGTGGTCATTCAAAATCCCTTGGCGCTCCATGTAAGAGTAGGGGTGTCATTATTCCCAACCTGGCCACATTCCATCACGGCCACCTAATCACCCCCCTCATTCCTAATTGGCATATATCCCTCCTCACCTCTCCAACTGATAAAACCACCCACGGGCCTCCAGTTGGGGAACCCTGCTGTACAGGGTCAGTGACGTGTCTCTCAGCCTAGTGGTTAGAGCGTTGGGCCAGTAACCGAAAGGTTGCTGGATCGAATCCCCGAGCTGACAAGGTAAATATCTGTTGTTCTGCCCCTGAGCAAGGCAGTTAACCAACTGTTCCCTGGGCGCGGAAGACGTGGATGTTCATTATGGCAGCCCCCCCCCCCCCCCCCCTCTCTGATTCAGAGACTGACTAGGTATCCCCCTTTCCCTTCAGTTGTACAACTGACTAGGTATCCCCCTTTCCCTTTCAGTTGTACAACTGACTAGGTATCCCCCTTTCCCTTTCAGTTGTACAACTGACTAGGTATCCCCCTTTCCTTTCTGTTGTACAACTGACTAGGTATCCCCCTTTCCTTTCAGTTGTGCAACTGACTAGGTATCCCCCTTTCCTTTCAGTTGTGCAACTGACTAGGTATCCCCCTTTCCTTTCAGTTGTGCAACTGACTAGGTATCCCCCTTTCCTTTCTGTTGTACAACTGACTAGGTATCCCCCTTTCCCTTCAGTTGTACAACTGACTAGGTATCCCCCTTTCCTTTCAGTTGTACAACTGACTAGGTATCCCCCTTTCCTTTCAGTTGTGCAACTGACTAGGTATCCCCCTTCCCTTTCTGTTGTACAACTGACTAGGTATCCCCCTTTCCCTTCAGTTGTACAACTGACTAGGTATCCCCCTTTCCTTTCAGTTGTACAACTGACTAGGTATCCCCCTTTCCTTTCAGTTGTACAACTGACTAGGTATCCCCCTTTCCCTTCAGTTGTACAACTGACTAGGTATCCCCCTTTCCTTTCAGTTGTACAACTGACTAGGTATCCCCCTTTCCTTTCAGTTGTACAACTGACTAGGTATCCCCCTTTCCTTTCCTTTCAGTTGTACAACTCTTTCCCATTCAGTTGTGTCAGGGTCAGAGGAGACCTCACAGAAGGTCGGATAGACAGGGACATCATGATCAAACACACCTGGAAGGTTCACTTTCTAACTTTCTGAGGTCACAGGGTTTGTTGTGATAGAGATGGAGCTTTGGGTGTGACCCTGGTATAATATGTCACCCCACACTCCAAAGAGAGGAAGGAAGAAAGAGTGAATGTGGAGGAGGAGAGGAGAAAGACAGACGGATGGAGAACATATAGCTCTCAAAACATGGTTCTAATTACAAATGTGTCTAAGGAGTTTCCTAAAGATAGTGTGCAGGAATTTGTATTTTATTTGGTATTGTTATATGGGTATCCAGTACCTAGGAACCTAGATCAGTACTTTGAACACTTATGGGGGAGGGGATATATAACCCCGCCCAGCAAGTTCTCAGGTAATTTGAACCTAGATGAGATATTTGTTGCCATACAGGTGTATTAACGATTTGTTTACAGTAAATAAGAATCTGTCACCCCCCCCACAATACCGCTCCCCGTCCTAATACCGCTCCCCGTCCTACCCCCCATCATTCCTTACCCCCCATACCACTCCCCGTCCTACCCCCCCATCATTCCTTACCCCCCATACCGCTCCCCGTCCTACCCCCCCATCATTCCTTAACCCCCATACCGCTCCCCGTCCTACCCCCCCATCATTCCTTACCCCCCATACCGCTCCCCGTCCTACCCCCCATCATTCCTTACCCCCCATACCGCTCCCCGTCCTACCCCCCATCATTCCTTACCCCCCATACCGCTCCCCGTCCTACCCCCCCCATCATTCCTTACCCCCCATACCGCTCCCCGTCCTACCCCCTCATCATTCCTTACCCCCCATACCGCTCCCCGTCCTACCCCCCCATCATTCCTTACCCCCCATACCGCTCCCCGTCCTAACCCCCCATCATTCCTTACCCCCCATACCGCTCCCCGTCCTACCCCCCCATCATTCCTTACCCCCCATACCGCTCCCCGTCCTGCCCCCCCATCATTCCTTACCCCCCATACCGCTCCCCGTCCTGCCCCCATCATTCCTTACCCCCCATACCGCTCCCCGTCCTACCCCCCCATCATTCCTTACCCCCCATACCGCTCCCCGTCCTGCCCCCTCATCATTCCTTAACCCCCATACCGCTCCCCGTCCTGCCCCCATCATTCCTTACCCCCCATACCGCTCCCCGTCCTACCCCCCATCATTCCTTACCCCCCATACCGCTCCCCGTCCTACCCCCCCATCATTCCTTACCCCCCATACCGCTCCCCGTCCTACCCCCCATCATTCCTTACCCCCCATACCGCTCCCCGTCCTACCCCCCCATCATTCCTTACCCCCCATCATTCCTTACCCCCCATACCGCTCCCCGTCCTACCCCCTCATCATTCCTTACCCCCCATACCGCTCCCCGTCCTACCCCCCCATCATTCCTTACCCCCCATACCGCTCCCCGTCCTACCCCCCCATCATTCCTTACCCCCCATACCGCTCCCCGTCCTAACCCCCCATCATTCCTTACCCCCCATACCGCTCCCCGTCCTACCCCCCCATCATTCCTTACCCCCCATACCGCTCCCCGTCCTGCCCCCATCATTCCTTACCCCCCATACCGCTCCCCGTCCTACCCCCCCATCATTCCTTACCCCCCATACCGCTCCCCGTCCTGCCCCCTCATCATTCCTTACCCCCCATACCGCTCCCCGTCCTACCCCCCCATCATTCCTTACCCCCCATACCGCTCCCCGTCCTACCCCCCCATCATTCCTTACCCCCCATACCGCTCCCCGTCCTACCCCCCCATCATTCCTTACCCCCCATACCACCCCCCCATCATTCCTTACCCCCCGTCCTACCCCCCCATCATTCCTTACCCCCCATACCGCTCCCCGTCCTACCCCCCCATCATTCCTTACCCCCCCATACCGCTCCCCGTCCTGCCCCCATCATTCCTTAACCCCCCATACCGCTCCCCGTCCTGCCCCCATCATTCCTTAACCCCCCATACCGCTCCCCGTCCTGCCCCCATCATTCCTTAACCCCCCATACCGCTCCCCGTCCTATCCCCATCATTCCTTAACCCCCCATACCGTTCCCCGTCCTATCCCCCCCATCATTCCTTACCCCGCCAAACTGCTCCCCGTCCAACCCCCCCATCATTCCTTACCCCCCCATACCGCTCCCCGTCCTGACCCCCATCATTCCTTAACCCCCCATACCGCTCCCCGTCCTGCCCCCCATCATTCCTTAACCCCCCATACCGCTCCCCGTCCTGCCCCCATCATTCCTTAACCCCCCATACCGCTCCCCGTCCTATCCCCCCCATCATTCCTTACCCCCCCATACCGCTCCCCGTCCTGACCCCCCATCATTCCTTAACCCCCCATACCGCTCCCCGTCCTGCCCCCCATCATTCCTTAACCCCCCATACCGCTCCCCGTCCTATCCCCCCCATCATTCCTTACCCCGCCAAACTGCTCCCCGTCCAACCCCCCCATCATTCCTTACCCCGCCATACCGCTCCCCGTCCTACCCCCCCATCATTCCTTACCCCCCCATACCGCTCCCCGTCCTACCCCCCCATCATTCCTTACCCCCCCCATACCGCTCCCCGTCCTACCCCCCCATCATTCCTTACCCCCCATACCGCTCCCCGGCCAACCCCCCCATCATTCCTTACCCCCATACCGCTCCCCGTCCTACCCCCATCATTCCTTACCCCCCCATACCGCTCCCCGTCCTACCCCCTCATCATTCCTTGCCCCCCCCCATACCGCTCCCCGTCCTACCCCCTCATCATTCCTTGCCCCCCCCCATACCGCTCCCCGTCCTACCCCCTCATCATTCCTTGCCCCCCCCCCATACCGCTCCCCGTCCTACCCCCTCATCATTCCTTACCCCCCATACCGCTCCCCGTCCTACCCCCTCATCATTCCTTACCCCCCATACCGCTCCCCGTCCGACCCCCCCATCATTCCTTAACCCCCATACCGCTCCCCGTCCTACCCCCCATCATTCCTTACCCCCCATACCGCTCCCCGTCCTACCCCATCATTCCTTACCCCTCCATACCGCTCCCCGTCCTACCCCCCATCATTCCTTACCCCCCATACCGCTCCCCGTCCTACCCCCTCATCATTCCTTACCCCTCCATACCGCTCCCCGTCCTACCCCCCATCATTCCTTACCCCCCATACCGCTCCCCGTCCTACCCCCATCATTCCTTACCCCCCATACCGCTCCCCGTCCTACCCCCCCATCATTCCTTAACCCCCATACCGCTCCCCGTCCTACCCCCCATCATTCCTTACCCCCCATACCGCTCCCCGTCCTACCCCCCATACCGATCCCTGTCCTACCCCCCCATCATTCCTTACCCCCCATACCGCTCCCCGTCCTACCCCCCTCATCATTCCTTACCCCACCAGCCTGCTCCCCGTCCTACCCCCCCATCATTCCCTCCCCCCCTACCGCTCCCCGTCCTACCCCCTCATCATTCCTTACCCCTCCATACCGCTCCCCGTCCTACCCCCCCATCATTCCTTACCCCCCCATACCGCTCCCCGTCCTACCCCCTCATCATTCCTTGCCCCCCCCCATACCGCTCCCCGTCCTACCCCCTCATCATTCCTTACCCCCCCTTACCGCTCCCCGTCCTACCCCCCATCATTCCTTAACCCCCCCCCCCATCATTCCTTACCCCCCCCCCATACCGCTCCCCGTCCTACCCCCCCATCATTCCTTACCCCCCATACCGCTCCCGTCCTACCCCCCCATCATTCCTTACCCCCCCATACCGCTCCCCGTCCTACCCCCCATCATTCCTTAACCCCCCCCCCATCATTCCTTACCCCCCCATACCGCTCCCCGTCCTACCCCCCCATCATTCCTTACCCCCCATACCGCTCCCCGTCCTACCCCCCATACCGCTCCCGTCCTACCCCCCCATCATTCCTTACCCCCCCATACCGCTCCCCGTCCTACCCCCTCATCATTCCTTACCCCTCCATACCGCTCCCCGTCACACCCCCCCCATCATTCCTTACCCCCCATACCGCTCCCCGTCCTACCACCCCCCTCTATCCCTCTCCCTCTCTCCCTCTACCCCTAATTGTCTTTATTGTTCCTGTGTTTCAGATGCTGGTCTCCAGACGACGGTTGTTCCAGTGCCCCCCTCTCCCCAATCTCCACCCTCCCCCTCCCTGTGCCAGGCCAGACTTCCCCAGGACCAGGGTGCTCCTGTGCCACCCATTAGGAGGTCTCAGCGCCAGAGGCCCAGACGCTCTAACAGTGACCCTGTCCTACTGGACCTGGCTGCCAAAGGTGAGACAGGGTCTCTCTCACACACACACACACACACACACACACACACACACACACACACACACACACACACACACACACACACACACACACACACACACACACACAAACACACACAGTGGCTCCAACAGCCAAAGAGTGACGCTACTGGACCTAGCTGCCAAAGGTTAAAGAGGATCACATAAACTATATAGTTCAGGAACAGTCTGTCTATCATCACTTAATCTACAGCCTCTGCATCTGTCAGCAAGACACATTAGGATCGCTGTGTGTGTGTGACCTCCCTCACAGGGATAGCAGAACTGTTGTTTGCTTCCAACAGATGTCCCACTACATGCAATTCTACGGACACACTAACCCCCCAACCCTCTCTCTCCTCTCTCTCTCCCACCGCTCTCTCCCACCACTCTCTCCCCTCTCTTTCTCCCTTCTCTCCCACCCTCTCTTTCCCCCTCTCCCCGTCTCTCTCCCACCACTCTCTCCCCTCTTTCTCCCCCACTCTTTCTCCCTTCTCTCACACCCCTCTCCCACCCTCTTTCCCCTCTTTCTCCCCCACTCTTTCTCCCTTCTCTCACACCCCTCTCCCACCCTCTTTCCCCGTCTCTCTCCCTTCTCTCACACCCCTCTCCCATCCCTCTCTCTCCACCCCTCTCCCATCCCTCTCTCTCCACCCCTCTCCCATCCCTCTCTCTCCCACTCCTCTCTCTCTCTCCCACCCCTCACTCCCCTCTCTCCCTCCCTTCTCTCCCACCCCTCTCTCCCCCCTCTCTCTCTCCCCATCTCTCACTCCCCTCTCTCCCCCCTCTCTCTCTCCCCGTCTCTCCCCTCTCTCCCACCCCTCTCGCTCTCTCCCTTCTCTCTCTCTCCCCTTCCTCTCTTCCACCCCCCCTCCCTCAGTGTTAAGCTGTGAAGCAGCCACGCAGACCACCGAGGTCTCCACCCAGACTTCCAAGTCCACCCTGGCTGCCCAGTCCTCCCGGACCCAGACGGTGACTCTCCGGCGGGGTGGTAGAGCCCCGCGGCGTCCCCGGCCCTCCTCCATGGTGGACTACCAGAGCTACAGACACACCCAGCAGCTGGTCAGCAGATTTCTAGAGCAGCCGGCCCACTGCAGCCTGACCCCCGAGGTCCAGGAGCTGGTGGACAGCATCCGTAGCGTGCTGCGCTCAGACCAGGAACACATGGAGGAGGCCGTCCGCTGTGCCAGCTTCATAGAACAGGTAAAAAGGCTACATAGATGCTACATAGAACTGCTGAAGAGGCTACATAGAGGCTACATAGAACTGCTGAAGAGGCTACATAGAGGCTACATAGAACTGCTAAAGAGGCTACATAGAGGCTACATAGAGGCTACATAGAGGCTACATAGAGGCTACATAGAGGCTACATAGAGGCTACATAGAACTGCTAAAGAGGCTACATAGAGGCTACATAGAGGCTACATAGAACTGCTGAAGAGGCTACATAGAGGCTACATAGAACTGCTAAAGAGGCTACATAGAGGCTACATAGAACAGGTAAAGAGGCTACATAGAGGCTACATAGAATTGCTGAAGAGCCTACATAGAGGCTACATAGAACTGCTAAAGAGGCTACATAGAGGCTACATAGAACAGGTAAAGATTTTATTTCCACCCCCCACCAAAAAAAGAAGACTATAACAACACCAGGAAATCAGCTCCAAGTGATTTTAGTTCTGGAAATCTGCTCCAAAGTATTCCCACACATAATATTGTATATGTGATCATTTACGTTTTAGTCAAATATATTCAGGAGTAAACATGTGCTTAACAAGTCACATAATAACTTGCATGGACTCACTCTGTGTGCCCCACGCGTACAATTATCTGTAAGGTTCCTCAGTTGGGCAGTGAATTTCAAACACAAAACCAGGGAGGTTTTCCAATGCCTCGCAAAGAAGAGCACATATTGGTAGACGGGTACAAATGAAAAAAGCAGACATTGAATATCCCTTTGAGTTATTAATTACGCTTTGGATGGTGTATCAATACAGCCAGTCACTACAAAGATACAGGCTTCCTTCCTAACTCAGTTGTAGGAGAGGAAGGAAACCACTCAGGGATTTCACCATGAGGCCAATGGTGACTTTACTACAGTTACAGAGTTCAATGGCTGTGATATGAGAAAACTGAGGATGGATCAACAACATTGTAGTTACTCCACAATAGAAACCTAATTGACAATAAGGAAGCCTGTACAGAATAAAAATATTCCAAAACATGCATCCTGTTTACGACAAGGCACTAAAGTGAAACTGGAAAAAAATGTGGTAAAGCAATTAACTTTATGTCCCGAACAAGGGTTATGTTTGGTGCAAACACAACACATTACTGAGTATCACTCTCCATATTTTCAAGCGTAGTGGTGGCTGCATCATGTTATGGGTATGATTGTAATTGTTAAAGAATGGGTCGTTTTTCAGGATAAATAAGAAACGGAATGGAGCTAAGCACACAAAAAAATCCTAGAGGAAAACCTGGTTCAGTCTGCTTTCCACCACACACTGGGAGATGAAATCACCTTTCAGCAGGACAATAACTCAATACTCAAGGCCAAATCTACATTGGAGTTGCTTACCAAGAAAGACAGTGAATGTTGCTGAGTGGCCGAGTTATAGTTTTAACTTAAATCTGCTTGGAAATCTATGGCAAGACTTGAAAATGGTTGTCAACCAACTTGACAGAGCTTGAAGAATGTTGAAAAGTATAATGGGTAAAGAATGTACAATCCAGGTGTGCAAAGCTCTTAGAGACTTACCCAGAAAGACTCACAGCTGTAATCGCTGCCAAAGGTGATTCTAACATGTATTGACTCAAGGGTGTGAATACTTATGTAAATTATATATTTCTGTAGATACATAGACCAGGTAGAGGCTACATAGACCGGGGTAAAGGCTACATAGAACTGCAAAACTGTTTGGGTTTTCACACTCCATAGTTTCCCGTGTGTATCAAGAATGGTGCACCACCCAAAGGACATCCAGACAACTTGACAACTGTGGGAAGCATTGGAGTCAACATGGGCCAGCATCCCTGTGGAACGCTTTCACCACCTTATAGAGTCCATGTCCTGATGAAGTGGAGCTGTTCTGAGGGCAAAAGGGGGGGGTGCAACTCAATATGAGGAAGGTGTTCTTAATGTTTTGTATAGTCAGTGTATACCTCACATCCAACCTGTAATATGACTAAGGAATTAGCCGAATAAAATGTTTATCTGACTCCATAAAGATAATTAAAATATGCAAGCAAGCATTAGGCAATGAGTCGGTGTTGACTAGCAAGAATTGGTCTGAGAGTGTCTATATCAAAGACAGATATTTAATAGCATTATAAAATTAATGGGTTCACATACAAGGCATAAATCGTAAGTTACAAGCATTACAAAGCCTTAGTCTAGGCATGATCAGAGAGGGAGAGAGACAAAGAAACCATGGCACAAGGCCCATAGCTCATGGGAGAGGCAGAGAGAGAGAGAGTGTAGGTATCTCGCCCGCGTGGGTCAGGAACAAATAAGAGACAATGAATCTAAGACCCTTCATAACATCTGATTGTTTGGATTCAAAATAGGAGTTGTTGACCAATCGCATGACTGTAAAGTTAACCTCCAATCAGATATCAGACCATCAGGATGTAATCACGACAGAGCCTCTACTACCCAGAGATGTGACAAGAGGGGGTTGGCAAGATAACACAGAGAATGCTGAATTCCTAAGGAGAAAATATAAAACCTTTTGCATAAAGTGTTGATAAGAGTCACTTCGGGGGCTGAACCAACCTACAGTCCCACCTTGCTATCTTAAGATGACTGTAAATCACTCTGGATAAGAGCGTCTGCTAAATGACTCAAATGTTAAATGTAGAGGCTACATAGAACAGGTACAGGCTACATAGGACAGGTACAGGCTACATGGAACAGGTACAGGCTACATAGGACAGGTACAGGCTACATAGGACAGGTACAGCCTATATAGAACAGGCTACATAAGACAGGTACAGGCTACATAGAACAGGTACAGGCTACATAGAACAGGTACAGGCTACATAGAACAGGTACAGGCTACATAGAACAGGTACAGGCTACATAGGACAGGTACAGGCTACATAGGACAGGTACAGGCTACATAGGACAGGTACAGGCTATATAGAACAGGCTACATAAGACAGGTACAGGCTACATTAGATGTCTTCACAGAACCACCTGTACCCGAATACCCGATACCACATCCAGACCCAAGCGGAACCAGATCCAGAATTCGAAATAATGTCACGGGTCTGGGTGGGATTTGATATGATTGTCACAGGTCTCCGGTACGTGTCATTTTAACTGACTTATCCAGAAGGACCCATACAGAACCAAATTAGACTGCTGCAGTAGAGAGAGAGAGAGTGAGGGAGAGAATTTGTATAATTTATGCTGCTGTCCTTTGCTTTTCACGAGAGTGGAGCATGGCAGGTGTAGCGTGTTGTTGACCAGTCATAAGTCATCAACACGGCAATAGGCTTCAGTCATAGAGCCTCCGTGTGGGGCAAAAGTTAGGAGATATCTAATCAATGGAAGATGGGATTAAAATAATGGAATTAAAAGTTAAAGGAGAAGGACAGGCTACAACGACCAAGAGCCAACAGGTAGACTGCTACTTTATAGTCTGAATGAGTTGTTGTTATTTGTAACTGTAGGATGAGAAAGTGCATGAAGCTTCAATTAGCCTAGCTAGCTAGCTTAACTAGCATCTCCTGGTTTGATGCAGTCAAGACAGGTACTACGTAATCATATTGGATGATAAATAAGCTAGCTATGGCAGCTATTAGTATACTACAGCGTGAGTTGGCTTGGTTCAATAGGGTCCAGCTGCGACTACTGATAGTGTATATACATAGAACACTGTGCCAGCTACATAGAACACTGTGCCAGCTACAGTACATATAACACTGTCAGATACATAGAACACTGTGCCAGCTACATAGAACACTGTACCAGCTGCAGTACATAGAACACTGTGCCAGCTACATAGAACATTGTACCAGCTACAGTACATAGAACACTGTGCCAGCTACATAGAACACTGTGCCAGCTACAGTACATAGAACACTGTGCCAGCTACAGTACATAGAACACTGTGCCAGCTACATAGAACACTGTGCCAGCTACATAGAACACTGTACCAGCTACATAGAACACTGTGCCAGCTACATAGAACACTGTGCCAGCTACATAGAACACTGTACCAGCTACATAGAACACTGTACCAGCTACATAGAACACTGTACCAGCTACATAGAACACTGTACCAGCTACATAGAACACTGTACCAGCTACATAGAACACTGTGCCAGCTACATAGAACACTGTACCAGCTACATAGAACACTGTGCCAGCTACATAGAACACTGTGCCAGCTACATAGAACACTGTACCAGCTACAGTACATAGAACACTGTGCCAGCTACATAGAACAGAAAAAGAAGTGGAAACTGGATGGATAGGAAAGGAGGGGGGATGAGGAGAGAGAGAGGGGAAGAGAGGGGGTGAGAAGGATGAGTAGGTCAGGAAGACAGGACATGAAGATATACATTTGGGTGAACTATCCCTTTAAACTGAACCTCTTCTCTCCTCCTCTCTCTCCAGGTGATCACAGTATCAGAGACACCAGCTGGAGCCCTCCCCCAGCCCCTGTCCCTCCCCAGGGCCTGCTCCAGACCACATGCCCCCATGCTGGACTGTTCCTCCCGGACCCTCCCCCAGCCCCTCCGAAAGAGGCCCGGCCTGCTGCACCTGCGGAGTTGTGGGGACCTCAGCACCTTCACCTGGGCAGAGCAGCAGCCACTAGAGGCCAGGCAAGGTGGTGGGTCTGGCTTCAAGTCCTGGTCTAGAACCAGGTCTAGAGTAGGTTCTAGGTCGACGTCACGTGCGGGCTCACGCCTGGATCATCACGAACGCCCCCACAGTCTCATAGGGGTGTTTAGGGAAACTGTGATCTGATGGAACCCTCTTCCCATCCCAACACTCCCCTAGCACAAACTGATGGCAAGGTCCACTGGGGGAAACAACTTATTGACTCCAAGGGAAAGGCGCCCCCTGGTGGCGAGGTGTGGGACTGCCACTGCTAAACCTAGTGGGGAAAAGCCATTCTTAAAGAACTTTGAAACTGAGTCCCACAGACTGCAAGTACAAGCCTTTAGAAAGGCTGTGTGTGTGCGGCTGCGTGCGTGTGTTGTGTGCCTAAGGTGTGTGTGTGTGTGTGTGTGTGTGTGTGTGTGTGTGTGTGTGTGTATCTGCTGCACTAATGCTGTTGAAGTGTATGTACAGTGTATCGTGTTGTCTGTACACTATGTTGTTTGCATTGTGAAAGAGGTGACCTGGGAATCAAAGGTTTTAAAATTGTTTCCAAATATTTCCCATGAACCATTCTGTGTTACAAACTGTTATAAAATGGCTGGCTGTACATATGACATCACTGAACCCTACCTGCATGTGAGAGCCTATGGAAGGGTCTCTCTCTATACTTCACTATCTGCCCAGTGCCTTAAATAAAGCAACATGTAATGTTCCATATAAAATGTTCGGTATGAATTAAACTGGCCATGCACTATGAGTGTTGAGTCTTAATTCAGCTTCAATTAATTTGTTTAGGCCGGGATTCAATACCGTCGCCCATTATTTTGGCTACGCACCTTTTAAAGGCAATGTTCCAACTGCCGAGACTGCGTCCACAATAAAAGCTGCATATGTCGGCTCAATCGAAAAACGTCATTTACATTTCAAACTCACTATAAATGTGCCTCTTATACTCTTCCGGATTACATCGTGGCCTTAAAGTGCACCATTTATGCGCCGGGGTTCATTCCAAGGCACGTTGAAAAGCAGCTCACCGGGCACGTTAAAGAGCAGCTCACCGGACAGAGACGATGCGTCTTTCACGTAGATTACATTCATGATAAACATTGCGGATGTCATCTCTAACTTAAATGACTTTTAAAAGGTGCATTGTCGGCTGTGGATTGAATCCTGGCCTTAGAAGCAACAACAAAAACCGTCCTTCTGCAAGTAGTTTATTGTTGTAAATACCGGTACAAACATTCCAGCTCTGTAGTTCAATAACATCACAGAAATAGCTAGCAAATAAATACAAATTGCCTTAGCTTTACAGAAAGTAGTATTTTTCACGTTTTCATCATCTTTAGACGTGTCGACAAACATTTTAAGATGAATTACATTCAAAACAGTGCATTATAAACACTAGTTAGCCTACCTCACAGTCACCATCGACTCAAGTGTATGTTTGCTGCCCATCTCTTTACAAAGGACACCTTTGTTGCGTCACAATAGCCTACTATCGCCAACACAGACAGGGAAGGTCTATTCTTCAGCAATATGCCCCTGTGTTCGTTGCCTTGTGCTCTAGACAAATATGTCATTATGTTTTTTCACACAATCATTCACGTCGTCTCTTACCTAGTTGACATGAAACCACTTCTTTAAGAGACATCGTAAGGGCCCTTGCCACTAGTTTACTCAGTTCTCATTTCACCTTATTTGTTATTCATTGAAGCTTGCTTATATGGTCAATCCAAACTCAACACACAAAATAACCATTAGAAGTATATATACCTGTATATTTATATATGTTTATGTATACAGTGGCAAGAAAAAGTATGTGAACCCTTTAGAATTACCTGGATTTCTGCATAAATTTGATCTGATCTTTATCTAAGTCACAACAATAGACAAACATAGTGTGCTTAAACTAATAACACACAAATTATTGCATTTTTCTTGTCTATATTGAATACATAATTTAAACATTCACAGTGTAGGTTGGAAAAAGTATGTGAACCCCTAGGCTAATGACTTCTACAAAAGCTCATTGGAGTCAGGAGTCGGCTAACCTGGAGTCCAATCAATGAGACGAGATTGGTTGGTTAAAGCTGCCCTTTAAAAAACACTCACAAAATGTGAGTTTGCTATTTACAAGAAGCATTGCCTGATGTGAACCATGCCTCAAACAAAAGAGATCTCAGAAGACCTAAGAATAAGAATTGTTGACTTGCATGAAGCTGGAAAGGGTTATAAAAGTATCTCTAAAAGCCTTGATGTTCATCAGTCCACACAGTAAGACAAATTGTCTATAAATGGAGAAAGTTCAGCAATGTTGCTACTCTCCCTAGGAGTGGCCGTCCTGCAAAGATGACTGCAAGAGCACAGCGCAGAATAATCAATGAGGTTAAGAAGAATCCTAGAGTGTCAGCTGCAGACTTACAGAAATCTCTGGAACATGCTAACATCTCTGTTGACGAGTCTACGATACGTAAAACACTAAACAAGAATGGTGTTCATGGGAGGACACCACGGAAGAAGCCACTGCTGTCAAAAAAAAACATTGCTGCACGTCTGAAGTTTGCAAAAGTGCACCTGGATGTTCCACAGCGCTACTGGCAAAATATTATGTGGACAGATGAAACTACAGTTGAGTTGTTTGGAAGGAACACACAACACTATGTGTGGAGAAAAAAGACACAGCACACAAACATTAAAACCTCATCCCCACTGTAAAGTACGGTGGAGGGAGCACCTCAGGGCCTGGACAGCTTGCTATAATCGACAGAAAAAGGAATTGCCAAGTTTATCAAGACATTTTTCAGGAGAATGTTAGGCTATTTGTCCACCAATTGAAGCTCAACAGAAGTTGGGTGATGCAACAGGACAACGAACAAACATAGAAGTAAATCAACATCAGAATGGCTTCAACAGAAGAAAATACGCCTTCTGGAGTGGCCCAGACAAAGTCCTGACCTCAACCCGATTGAGATGCTGTGGCATGACCTCAACTGAGCAGTTCACACCAGACATCCCAAGAATATTGCTGAACTGAAACAGTTTTGTAAAAAGGAATGGTCCAAAATTCCTCCTGACCGTTGTGCAGGTCTGATACACAACTACAGAAAACGTTTGGTTGAGGTGATTGCTGCCAAAGTGAGGGTCAACCAGTTATTAAATCCAAGGGTTCACATACTTTTCCCACCCTGCAATGTGAATGTTTACACGGTGTGTTCAATAAAGACATGAAAACGTATTGTTGTTTGTGTGTTATTAGTTTAAGCACACTGTGTTTGTCTGTTGTTGTGACCTAGATAAAGATCAGATCAAATTTGATGACTAATTTATGCAGAAATCCAGGAATTTCCAAAGGGTTCGTATTTTTTTTCTTGCCATTGTATATTATGTATTCCAGCTGGTTTTGGTTTAATGTGGAATAATGAAGTGGTCAGCACACGCCACACACACTAGAAGCAGGAATGATACAGCATAAGACCGACCGGTAGACCAAGCTAGAACATCATATGGTCGACCGGTGACTTCAGATAGACAGACCAGTGACTTCAGATAGACAGACCGGTGACTCCAGATAGACAGACCGGTGACTTCAGATAGACAGACCGGTGACTTCAGATAGACAGACCGGTGACTTCAGATAGACAGACCGGTGACTTCAGATAGACAGACCGGTGACTTCAGATAGACAGACCGGTGACTTCAGATAGACAGACCGGTGACTCCAGATAGACAGACCAGTGACTCCAGATAGACAGACCAGTGACTCCAGATAGACAGACCAGTGACTCCAGATAGACAGACCAGTGACTCCAGATAGACAGACCAGTGACTCCAGATAGACAGACCAGTGACTCCAGATAGACAGACCAGTGACTCCAGATAGACAGACCAGTGACTCCAGATAGACAGACCAGTGACTCCAGATAGACAGACCAGTGACTCCAGATAGACAGACCAGTGACTCCAGATAGACAGACCAGTGACTCCAGATAGACAGACCAGTGACTCCAGATAGACAGACCAGTGACTCCAGATAGACAGACCAGTGACTCCAGATAGACAGACCAGTGACTCCAGATAGACAGACCAGTGACTCCAGATAGACAGACCAGTGACTCCAGATAGACAGACCAGTGACTCCAGATAGACAGACCAGTGACTCCAGATAGACTGACCGGTGACTCCAGATAGACCATGCTAGAACATCATATGGTCGGCCGTACAGGAACTCTTCTTCAGTATCATGTTAGTTCAATATCATAAAGAGTACAGTAATATTAATAAGGCCAAAATGAGCTTTAGGCATGAGACAGACAGAGATAGAGACAGAGGGAGATAGAGACAGACAGAGATAGAGACAGATAGATATAGAGACAGATACAGAGATAGAGACCGAGACAGATACAAAGATAGAGACCGAGACAGAGATAGAGATAGAGACAGATACAGAGATAGAGACAGACAGAGATAGAGATAGAGACAGATACAGAGATAGAGACAGATAGAGATAGAGACAGATACAGAGATAGATACAGAGAGACAGAGATAGACAGATATAGAGAGACAGAGATAGAGACAGATACAGAGAGACAGACACTTCGAACAATCAATGATTTAAATGGGATGTAGGGAAAGGAAAGGAAAGGAGGGAAAGGGTCTTTTTTTAACGTTTTGCACACAAGCCAGGTGGCGGGGCGATCTAGTGCAGCAACTAGAAATGATGAGTACATAATGTGTGTCCTCTCCACAAGTCAGTACAGAGGTGTAGCGTCATAATGTGTCCCCTCCACAAGTCAGTACAGAGGTGTAGCGTCATAATGTGTCCCCTCCACAAGTCAGTACAGAGGTGTAGCGTCATAATGTGTCCCCTCCACAAGTCAGTACAGAGGTGTAGCGTCATAATGTGTCCCCTCCACAAGTCAGTACAGAGGTGTAGCGTCATAATGTGTCCCCTCCACAAGTCAGTACAGAGGTGTAGCGTCATAATGTGTCCCCTCCACAAGTCAGTACAGAGGTGTAGCGTCATAATGTGTCCCCTCCACAAGTCAGTACAGAGGTGTAGCGTCATAATGTGTCCCCTCCACAAGTCAGTACAGAGGTGTAGCGTCATAATGTGTCCCCTCCACAAGTCAGTACAGAGGTGTAGCGTCATAATGTGTCCCCTCCACAAGTCAGTACAGAGGTGTAGCGTCATAATGTGTGCGCTCTAGAAGCCGGAAACTGTCCCATAAAGCAAAGCTGCTGGGCCGTCGGCCATGTTTGTAAACACGAGTCCAGAGAGGGGGTGTCTGAGGCAAGAAGTGACACGTGAGACAGGAAGTGAGGGAGGAGAATGTCTGGGCAAAAGGTCAAAAGGTCATACACCTTTAAAGAGGCATAAGCTCCCTGGAATGAACTTCTTGAATCATCTAGACATTATATTATATATAGTATATATATTATATTCTAGAATAACTAGGGGCTCTATTCAATCTTTATCGCTAAGGTGTTACATGTTAAGGTCATTTCCTATTGAGCTGACATCTGCAGCGTTTACCGTGAATGCAGTCTTTGCTAGTGAGGGAACATTGCCTTTAAATTTCAATCACGCTGGAAAGCTGAATTTCCTCAATATAGATTGAATAGAGCCCTAGATCTGATTCTAAAGTAGAGCCAAAGGGACTTTCAACAATCCCATTTATCACATCCAGCCCAATCAATATATAATTACAATGTTAGTGTCATAACGTGATCAGGGTGAGAGGACAGCCTTACTTCTCATCCTGAAGAAGAGAACAAAATAGGTATTGTAAATGTATACGGCAGGCCAGACAGATCAATGACAGGGAAGACGTGGTTATAGAGGAGGAGTCATAACACCAAGAATAGTCCTTCCTTTCTATTGTTAATCATCATCATCACTTCAGTCATCTGCATTACTTTGTCCTCACACTCTCACAGCAGGACCATAATCAGAACAATCTGGTCATTACCAGAGTTAAGTCATCAGGGTTGGAGTCCATTCCAATTGAAGACAGTCAATTCAATAAGTAAACGAAAATTTAGACTTAAGTATTGCAAAAACAAAATAATTAATCTATTTTCAATAACTTCTCAATAACCTGAAAAGGAGAAGCTATTTATTTCAAAAGATTATAAATGTTTTAATTTTAAATGTATATCACTTCCTTAATTGACTGACTCCAATTTGAATTGAACCCAGTCCTATAAATCATCAGTTCTGGCTTTAGTAATATGCTAGTCTCAAAACGCTGTAGCCCAGGGATCATGTAGCCCAGGGATCATCAACTAGCTTCAGACACAGGCCAATGTCTTCTTGAGCGGATGGTCACGGTGCCGGAACATAATTATAAATCATTTGTAGACTGCAAATTGACCACAAGAAGCCCAAACAGATATAATATTTAACAAAAACATAATAATTTCAAACCTTAATGACAATCACATACAGTGCCTTGCAGAAGTTCACACCCCCTTTGGTGTTTTAACTATTTTGTTTCATTACAACCTGTAATTTAAATTGATTTTTATTTGGATTTCATGTAATGGACATACACAAAATAGTCCAAATTGGTGAAGTGAAATGGATTTATTTATTTTTATCTAAAAATTATTAAAAAAAATAGAAAAACTGAAAAGTGGTATGTGCATATTGATCACCCCCTTTGCTATGAAGCCCCTAAATAAGATCTGGTGCCACCAATTACCTTCACAAGTCACATAATTAGTTAAATAAAGCCCACCTGTGTGCAATCTAAGTGTCACATGATCTCAGTATATATACGTCAATTCTGAAAGGCCCCAGAGTCTGCAACACTACCAAGCAAGGGGCACCACCAAGCAAGGGGCACCACCAAGCAAGCGGCACCATGAAGACCAAGGAGCTCTCCAAACAGGTCAGGGAGAAAGTTGTGGAGAAGTACAGATCAGGGTTGTCTTATAAAAAATATCTGAAACTTTGAACATCCCACGGAGCACCATTAAATCCAATATTAAAAATGGAAAGAATATGGCACCACAGCAAACCTGTCAAGAGAGGGCCCACCCCCAAAACTCATGGACCAGGCAAGGAGGACATTAATCAGAGAGGGAAAAAAGAGACCAAAGATAACCCTGAAGGAGCTGCAAAGCTCCACAGCGAAGATTGGAGTATCTGTCCATAGGACCACTTTAAGCCGTACACTCCACAGAGCTGGGCTTTACGGAAGAGTGTCCAGAAAAAAGCCCTTGCTCAAAGAAAAGAAATAAGCAAACACGTTTGGTGTTCACCAAAAGGCATGTGGGAGACTCCCCAAACATATGGAAGAAGGTACTACTCTGGTCAGAAGAGAATAAAATGTAGCTTTTTGGCCATCAAGGAAAACGCTATGTCTGGCGCAAACCCAACACCGCTCAGCACCCCAAGAACACCACAGTGAAGCATGGTGGTGGCAGCATCATGCTGTGGGGATGTTTTTCCATCAGCAGGGACTGGGAAACTGGTCAGAATTGAAGGAATGATGGATGGCGCTAAATACAGAGAAATTCTTGAGGGAAACCTGTTTCAGTCTTCCAGAGATTTGAGACTGGGACGGAGGTTCACCTTCCAGCAGGACAATGACCCTAAGTATACTGCTAAAGCTACACTTGAGTGGTTTAAGGGGAAACATTTAAATGTTAAAAAGCCCAGACCTCAATCCAATTGAGAATCTGTGGTATGACTTAAAGATTGCTGTACACTTGTGGAACCTATCCAACTTGAAGGAGCTGGAGCAGTTTTGGCTTGAAGAATGGGCAAAAACCCAGTGGCTAGATGTGCCAAGCTTATAGAGACATACCCAAGAGACTTGCAGCTGTAATTGCTGCAAAAGGGGTCTCTACAAGGTATTGACTTTGGCGAGTGAATAGTTATGCATGCTCAAGTTTTCCGTTTTTTTGTCTTATTTCTTTGTTTCACGCCAAAAAATATTTTGCATCTTCAAAGTGGTAGGCATGTTGTGTAAATCAAATGATACAAAACCCCCAAAAATCTATTTTAATTCCAGGTTGTAAGGCAACAAAATAGGAAAAATGCCAAGGGTGGGTGCATACTTTCGCAAGCCACTGTATATCTCTATTCTGCGTGGGAATAGTTTGGAGGAGATTTCCAAAATTAAAAACACTTGGAGCTGATTTGCTGTTGTCTTTACAGTCTTATATGCCCCCCCACAAAAAAAAATATATATACAGTACCAGTCAAACGTTTGGACACCTACTCATTCAAGGGTTTTTCTTTATTTTTACTATTTTCTACATTGTAGAATAATAGTGACGACATCAAAACTATGAAATAACACATATGGAATCATATAGTAACCAAAAAAGAGTTAAACAATTCCAAATATATTTGAGATTCTTCAAAGTAGCCACCCTTTGCGTTGATGAAAGCTTTGCACACGCTTAGCATTCTCTCAACCAGCTTCATGAGGTAGTCACCTGGAATGCATTTCAATTAACAGGTGTGACTTTGTGGAATTTCTTTCCTTCTTAATGTGTTTGAGCCAATCAGTTGTGTTGTGACAAGGTATGGAGGGTACACAGAAGATAGTCCTATTTGGTAAAAGACCAAGTTCATATTATGGCAAGAACAACTCAAATAAGCAAAGAGAAACGACAGTCCATCATTACTTTAAGACATGAAGGTCAGTCAATCCGGAACATTTCAAGAACTTTGAAAGTTTCTTCAAGTGCAGTAGCAAAACCCATCAAGCACTATGATGAAACTGGCTCTTACGAGGACCGCCACAGGAAAGGAAGACCCAGAGTTACCTCTGCTGCAGAGGAGAAGTTTATTAAAGTTAACTGCACCTCAGATTTCAGCCCAAATAAATGCGTCACAGAGTTCAAGTAACAGACACATCTCAACATCAACTGTTCAGAGGAAACACTACTAAAGGACACCAATAAGAAGAAAAGACTTGCTTGGGCCAAGAAACCAGAGCAATGGACATTAGATCGGTGAAAATCTGTCCTTTGGTCTGATGAGTCCAAATTTGAGATTTTTGATTCCAAACGCCATGTCTTTGTGAGACGCAGAGTAGGTAAACGGATGACCTCCGCATGTGTGGTTCCCACCGTGAAGCATGGAGGTGGAGATGTGATGGTGTGGGGGTGCATTGCTGGTGACACTGTCTGTGATTTATTTAGATTTCAAGGCACACTTAACCAGCATGGTTACCACAGCATTCTACAGCGATACACCATCCCATCTGGTTTGGGCTTAGTGGGACTATCATTTGTTTTTCAACAGGACAATGACCCAACACACCTTCAGGCTGTATAAGGGCTATTTGACCAAGAAGGAGAGTGATGGAGTGCTGCATCATATGGCCTGGCCTCCACAATCACCCGACCTCAACCCAATTGAGATGGTTTGGGATGAGTTGGACCGCAGAGTGAAGGAAAAGCAGCCAACAAGTGCTCAGCATATGTGGGAACTCCTTCAAGACTGTTGGACAAGCATTCCAGGTGAAGCTGGTTGAGAGAATGCCAAGAGTGTGCAAAGCTGTCATCAAGGCAAATGGTGGATATTTGAAGAATCTCAAATATAAAATATATTTTGATTTGTTTAACACTTTTTTCGTTACTACATGATCCCATATGTGTTTATTTCATAGTTTTGATGTCTTCAATATTATTCTACAATGTAGAAAATAGTAAAAATGAAGAAAAACCCTTGAATGAGTAGGTGTGTCCAAACTTTTGATCGGTAGTGTATATAAATATATTTAATTTTTTGTTGTTGTGGAAAACTTGGGTGGCCAAATAAAGTCAACCGCGAGCCACCAGTTGGGGAACCCTGCTGTAGCCTATTTAATCTCTTGTAGCCCCTTCATGCAGCAGATCACTGAGGGTTTGTGAATACATGTACACCAGAGAACTGTGAGATTATGTTGATTCAAAGTACCTTAAATTCATCACATCTGTGAGATAAAATTACATCTAAAAATAAATGCATAAATTATGTGTTTTTTTAAACAACAAAATAATGGCCCATTTCCTGAACTATGATGAGCATCCTTCAAGTATAAAGATTGAGATCCAAATGCAATGTACTATATTATAATATATGATGTTCGATTAACATAATTACAGTATGGTCTCGCATAAATACTGCAGATTAAACTCAAGACAAAATAAAAACAAATTGTGTGTCTATTGAATAGGACGGTGGAATGTACATTTCTCCATTACAAAATAAAATACAAAATAATATCATTGAACTTTTTAGTTGGTATTGTAACACAGTCTAATCTTAACCCTAACTTCAGTTTGGTGCACAATCTAATCCAACTTTCAGCATGACAAAAATGAAGACGCTTAATTTGGTGCTTCAGTCTGGATAATCTCTTCTGCTATCTATCCTCTGATGTAGATGGATGTGTTCTGTTGTAGCAGAAATCCTGGTGAACTATCGTACTACAGTATTCAGCTACAACCCGTTTTTCCAGGAGGCACAAAGACAGTCCATCACCCCCTGTTGCGCCATCAGACAAGACAAAGCCCATCACCCCCTGTTGCGCCATCAGACAAGACAAAGTCCATCACCCCCTGTTGCTCCATCAGACAAGACAAAGTCCATCACCCCCTGTTGCGCCATCAGACAAAGTCCATCACCACCTGTTGCTTCATCAGACAAGACAAAGTCCATCACCCCCTGTTGCTCCATCAGACAAGACAAAGCCCATCACCACCTGTTGCTCCATCAGACAAAGCCATATATTACATTCAGAAAATACATAGCTCTGGATGGAATGCATCACGTTAGCACCGGTCTCAGAGTGCCTGTAAAATCCTTCACGTTGTTCAACTTTTCTGACATATGGCGGTTTGATGATGCAGTTCTTCCCCTGCTCTTCCCAGGGTGGAAATAAACCGTGCACGTGAGCACGTGAATAGACCAATATCAGCCGTGCACGTGACTGGTGCCGAGCCGAGTCTCCCGTCTTGTAGAACTGGTTTCCGTAAGGGAACATGGATCCCTTTGAAGGTTGTAAATCATTGGGTGGGTGTAGTGCTTCTACACCTGCATTGCTTGCTGTTTGGGGTTGTAGGCTGGGTTTCTGTACATTGGGTGGGTGTAGTGCTTCTACACCTGCATTGCTTGCTGTTTGGGGTTTTAGGCTGGGTTTCTGTACAGCACTTTGTGACACGTAAGAAGGGCTTTATAAATACATCTGATTGAATGTGTACCTCCTGTGGATGAGATTGGCTCTGACAATAACAGATGCCTGGGCATAGAGGAGAGAGAAGGCAGCGTGTAATGCTGGATAAATCAGCCCAAATCTCAGCCATAAAAACATACCGGACACAAAATAAAGGGAAAAACTAAAGTTGGAAAGATGGGAACGTTTTGTTTTCTTCATCTGTTCTGGTGGGCTGGCAGAGTCTTTCATCCTCTGCCTCGACTCTCGTTAATGTTAGCTGGAAGGTGTGGAATGTTATGAGGAAGAATATGTGATTGGTTGTTCAGAGTGGTACCACTTGTTAATAATCAGCAGGTTTCACACTCCCTCTCTTCTTGTTTATGTTGTGGGAGAACACAGAGGTAACCCTAACATTATATCAGATGAGTGCAGCTGGCGAGAGAAAGAGAGAGAGCAAGAGAGGTAGGGAGAGAATGGAGAAGGAGATAATGCTGAGAGAAAGAGAGAGAGGGAAAAAAGACAGAGAAAGACAGAGGGAGAGAACAAGAGATGAGAGAGAAGGGCAGGAAATGAACCTCGGGATGGGAGGGGCTTGAACAAGCTGTCTGGTACAGCCCACCTCTACTCTCCACAGCAAAACAATCGGATTGGAGAGTAATCCAGAGCACATGATAGGTCCACTCGTAAGGCTATAGAAGCTTCATTCTCCAATGGTGAGCTGGGGTTTGGGGAGAGGGGGAGGAATTGCCTCACACACAGAGGGTGCAGTGATGCTGGGGGTCAGGGGTCAGGATAAGAGGTCAAAGGTGAAGAGTCAGAGGGTGAGGTCAGTTCTAGATGTAAACGGGTTGCTCCTGGGCAGTTAGCAAGCGGTACATGGCAGCTGGCATCGTCTTCATGTGGATCTGTGGACCAGACAGAGAAAGAGGGAGAGAAAGTCAGAGGTGAAGCGAGTCATGCTGATCATAGTTATGAGCCTCAACCCTAACCCTAGACCCATCCTAGCCTCAAACCCCTAACCTAACCCTAGCCTCAACCCTAATCCTAGCTTTAATACCCTAACCTAACCCTAGCCTCAAACCCCTAATCTAACCCTAACCTCAACCCTAATCCTAGCCTTAATACCCTAACATAACCCTCAACCCTAACCCTAGACCCATCCTAGCCTCAAACCCCTAGCCTCAACCCTAATCCTAGACTCAATTCTAGCCTCAAACCCCTTACCCTAACCTAACCCTAGCCTCAAGCCTAACCCTAACCCTAGCCTCAACCCTAACCCCATTCTCATCCCTAACCCTTAACCCTAACCCTAGCCTCCACACTAACCCTACCCTCCACACTAACCCTAGCCTCAACCCTAACCCCATTCTCATCCCTAACCCTTAACCCTAACTCTAGCCTCAACCCTAACCCTACCCTCCACACTAACCCTACCCTCCACACTAACCCTACCCTCCACCCTAACTCTAGCCTCAACCTTAACCCTAGCCTCAACCCTAGCCCTACCCTCCACTCTAACCCTAGCCTCAACCCTAGCCCTAGCCTCAACTCTAACCCTAGCCTCAACCCTAACCCTAGCCTCCACCCTAACCCTAGCCTCAACCCTAACCCTAGCCTCAACCCTAACCCTAGCCTCAACCCTAACCCTAACCTCATCCCTAACCCTACCCTCCACCCTAACCCTAACCCTACCCTCCACCCTAACCGTAGCCTCAACCCTAACCGTAGCCTCAACCCTAACCCCAGCCTCAACCCTAACCCTAGCCTCAACCCTAACCCTAGCCTCATCCCTAACCCTAGCCTCAACCCTAACCCCAGCCTCATCCTTAACCCTCAACACTAACCCTAGCCTCATCCCTAACCCTAGCCTCAACCCTAACCCCAGCCTCATCCTTAACCCTAGCCTCAACCCTAACCCCAGCCTCATCCCTAACCCTAGCCTCAACCCTAACCCCAGCCTCAACCCTAACCCTAGCCTCAACCCTAACCCCAGCCTCATCCTTAACCCTAGCCTCAACACTAACCCCAGCCTCATCCTTAACCCTAGCCTCAACACTAACCCTAGCCTCAACCCTAACCCCAGCCTCATCCTTAACCCTAGCCTCAACACTAACCCTACCCTCCACCCTAACCCTCAACTCTAACCGTAGCCTCACTCCTAACCCTAGCATCAACCCTAACCCTCAACCCTAGCCCAACAATAGTTGAAGGTCTAGCAGACAAACTGGAATGCTTTGATAAGCGGAGACAGTAATAACCCATTCATACAAGTCTTGTTTATCTCTAGTAACATATTCTAGGGTTAGAAGCACAGGATGACCTTTGCCCTGTGACCTCACCTCTCCCACGGCATTGGACAAGATGTGGACAATCTTCTCGTGGGGCGTGGCCACTACGCTCTGGCTGTTGATCTCGATGATGCGGTGGCCAACCCTGACCCCTCCCCTCTCAGCGATGCCCCCTCGCATAAGGCTGCAGATCTGTTGGTGTGGAGGAGAAGGTCCATAAAATACTATTACATTCAGACATTCAGACGTTCAGACGTTCAGACGTTCAGACGTTCAGACGTTGAGACGTTGAGACGTTGAGACGTTCAGACGTTCAGACATTCAGACATTCAACCATTCAGACATTCAGCTTAAAGGTCCAATGCAACCATTTTTAAATCTCAATATCAAATCATTTCTGGGTAACAATGAAGTACCTTACTGTGATTGTTTTACATTAAAATGGTCAAAAAGGAACCTAAATTGCTTTTTAGCAAAGAGCAATTTCTCAAACAAGAATTTTGCTAGGACTATCTGAGTGCGGTCAAAGTGGGGAGGGGGGAAAAAAATAACTAGCTGTTATTGGCAGATAGGTTTGGAACTCTTTCTTATTGGTCTATTAACTAATTTACAGTCTGGTGATGTCACCAGGCAGGCCAAATCTCCATCCCATCAAAACAGGCTGAAATTTCAGGCGTTCTTTTCAAACAGCTCTTACACTAAAAGGGAATTATCATAATTTTCACATCACAGTATTATTCCAACCTCATAGTGTGGTAAATCATGTTTTTGACTGCACTGGGCCTTTAAGATAAGATATACTTTTTTTAAGGTTTGAAAGGCTGGAGCAGAGCTTAAATTCAGCTATTCAGTTTCAGCAAAAGCATGAGTCCATCACTTAAAGAGTTGCCACTACAGTATACAGTACATAGTACACAGTATACAGTAGACAGTACACAGTACACAGTACACAGTATACAGTATACAGTACACAGTACACAGTATACAGTACACAGTACACAGTATACAGTACACAGTAGACAGTAGACAGTCCACAGTACACAGTATACAGTATACACAAACAAACAAAATGTTATGATCTCAAAGCAAACAAAGTCAAGTGCCCAGTAAGTTTGGGGCTCATGACATCACTAGACAACACATGGTCTCCATGGCGATACCCACAATGCCATTCTGTACGCTGAAGCCCAGCTGGTATCTGAGGTCAGGTCGTCTGATGAGCACCGTGGTTACGGGAGGACACCTGACGATGTTCAGCTTGATACGAGACTGGTTCTTCAGACCCTGCACAGGAGAGGAGAGACAGGAGTCAGACCCTAACAGAGGTGAGAGATGTTCAGTTTGATACGAGACTGGTTCTTCAGACCCTGCACAGGAGAGGAGAGACAGGAGTCAGACCCTAACAGAGGTGAGAGATGTTCAGTTTGAAGGCACTGTAGATGTTGGCTGTGTGTACTGTCCTTGGCATTCACGTTCTTACGTAAAAGAGAATACGTCATTACAAGAGAATGAGAGTATACAGAGAGAGCGAGGAATGAAAGAGAAGGATTGTATACAGAGATAGTGAGGAATGAAAGGGAAAGATTGTATACAGAGATAGCGAGGAATGAAAGAGAAGGATTGTATACAGAGATAGCGAGGAATGAAAGAGAAGGATTGTATACAAAGATAGCGAGGAAAGAGAGAGAAGGATTGTATACAGAGATAGCGAGGAAAGAGAGAGAAGGATTGTATACAGAGATAGCGAGGAAAGAAAGAGAAGGATTGTAATACAGAGATAGAGAGGGAGGGAGGGAGAATGATTGCGAGACATGGAAGGGGGATAGATAGGTACCTTAATGATAGTCTGGCAGGTAGACAGGGGTAGTCCTACCAGACTGGTCCCGTTGATAGACATGATCTGGTCTCCGATGTTCAGACGACCAGACTTCTCAGATGGACCAGCATGCATCATGTTGGCGATGATGACTGTGGGCAGGATGGAGCCCCACCCACTCTCCACAATCACCACGCCCAGAATGTCACCCTTCTGCTTCTCAATGTAAACCTGGAGGGGCACAACCAATAAATGTGTGTCTGTGTGTGTGTGTCTGTGTCTGTGTCTGTGTCTGTGTCTGTGTCTGTGTGTGTGTGTGTATGCTCAGTGACTGACAGACTCACGTCTTTGCAGTTCTCAGACTTGGAGAAGTGTATGAGGTCATCATTGTACATGTCCTGAGTGTTGAGCAGATCACTGTATTCCCTCTGGCTCAAGTCCTCTGGGTTGATGCCGTTAGCCCTCAAGAACTCCTGGTACGCCACACTGAAGGCCTGGCCTATAGACTGGGCTATCAGCTGGGCCTGGAGAGGGAGAGCGGGGGGGGGGGGGGGGAGGGATAGGGAAAGTGAGAGAAAGATAGAGGGAGATGAGGAAGAGATGGAGGGCAGGAATCAAGGTAGAGAGGGAGAGAGAGAGCGAGAGAAAGATGGAGGGAGGGAGGAGAGAAGAAGATGGAAGGAGGGAGAAAGAGAGGGAGAGAGAGAGAGAGAGGAAAAGGGATCATTTAAAAAGGGATCATTTAAAGCTGCAATATGTAACTTCTTGGCAACACGAACAAATTCACATAGAAATGTGAGTTATAGATCTGTCATCCTCATTGAACACAAGTCTAAGAAGCAGTAGATCTGTTATTTGTGCACTATTTCATTTGCTTCCCGTTCTTTTACATTTGGTTATTTACACCAGTTTCAAACAGCTCAAAATAACATATTTTTGATTATTGACAAGATATTTCACAGCGGTTTAGATGGTACAATTATTCTCTATACTATACATTTCTTGTTTTGTCACACAAACTGAAATTAGCCAAACAATTTGAATTTTAGCAACCAGGAAGTGGCAGAGCACCTTTACAATCATAGTCTCTCTCCGAAGAATCATAGTATTGCTTTTATCTAAAAGTGGATTAAAAATAAACAGATATTTTGATCCATATACAGTGGGGAGAACAAGTATTTGATACACTGCCGATTTTGCAGGTTTTCCTACTTACAAAGCATGTAGAGGTCTGTAATTTTTATCATAGGTACACTTCAACTGTGAGAGACGGAATTTAAAACAAAAATCCAGAAAATCACATTGTATGATTTTTAAGTAATTAATTCGCATTTTATTGCATGACATAAGTATTTGATCACCTACCAACCAGTAAGAATTCCGGCTCTCACAGACCTGTTAGTTTTTCTTTAAGAAGCCCTCCTGTTCTCCACTCATTACCTGTATTAACTGCACCTGTTTGAACTCGTTACCTGTATAAAAGACACCTGTCCACCCACTCAATCAAACAGACTCCAACCTCTCCACATTGGCCAAGACCAGAGAGCTGTGTAAGAACATCAGGGATAAAATTGTAGACCTGCACAAGGCTGGGATGGGCTACAGGACAATAGGTAAGCAGCTTGGTGAGAAGGCAACAACTGTTGGCGCAATTATTAGAAAATGGAAGAAGTTCAAGATGACGGTCAATCACCCTCGGTCTGGGGCTCCATGCAAGATCTCACCTCGTGGGGCATCAATGATCATGAGGAAGGTGAGGGATCAGCCCAGAACTACACGGCAGGACCTGGTCAATGGCCTGAAGAGAGCTGGGACCACAGTCTCAAAGAAAACCATTAGTAACACACTACGCCGTCATGGATTAAAATCCTGCAGCGCACGCAAGGTCCCCCTGCTCAAGCCAGCGCATGTCCAGGCCCGTCTGAAGTTTGCCAATGACCATCTGGATGATCCAGAGGAGGAATTGGAGAAGGTCATGTGGTCTGATGAGACAAAAATAGAGCTTTTTGGTCTAAACTCCACTCGCCGTGTTTGGAGGAAGAAGAAGGATTAGTACAACCCCAAGAACACCATCCTAACCGTGAAGCTTGGAGGTGGAAACATCATTCTTTGGGGATGCTTTTCTGCAAAGGGGACAGGACGACTGCACCGTATTGAGGGGAGGATGGATGGGGCCATGCATCGCGAGATCTTGGCCAACAACCTCCTTCCCTCAGTAAGAGCATTGAAGATAGGTCGTGGCTGGGTCTTCCAGTATGACAACGACCCGAAACACACAGCCAGGGCAACTAAGGAGTGGCTCCGTAAGAAGCATCTCAAGGTCCTGGAGTGGCCTAGCCAGTCTCCAGACCTGAACCCAATAGAAAATCTTTGGAGGGAGCTGAAAGTCCGTATTGCCCAGCGACAGCCCCGAAACCTGAAGGATCTGGAGAAGGTCTGTATGGAGGAGTGGGCCAAAATCCCTGCTGCAGTGTGTGCAAACCTGGTCAAGAACTACAGGAAACGTATGATCTCTGTAATTGCAAACAAAGGTTTCTGTACCAAATATTAAGTTCTGCTTTTCTGATGTATCAAATACTTATGTCATGCAATAAAATGCAAATTAATTACTTAAAAATCATACAATGTGATTTTCTGGATTTTTGTTGAAGTGTACCTGTGATAAAAATTACAGACCTCTACATGCTTTGTAAGTAGGAAAACCTGCAAAATCGGCAGTGTATCAAATACTTGTTCTCCCCACTGTATCTGCTACAGTATCATCAAGGCTATCAGAAATAACCTCTACAGTACAGACTTATTCCTTATTAAACCAGTCAGGACAGAACTGTTTCATATGTATGAGATTAGTGCTTCATTTTCTCTGTGTCCCCACTCTGTCTTCTGAAACTGTTCTCAGAGAGAGCGAGAGAGCGAGAGAGAGAGAGAGAGAGAGAGAGAGAGAGAGAAAAAACCTAAGACAACTAAGAACAATGAGAAATGGTTTGATGAAGAATGCAAAAACATAAGAAAGAAATTGAGAAACCTGTTCAACCAAAAACACACGGAACCAGAAAGCCTGAGCCTACGCCTTCACTATGGTGAATCACTAAAACAATACAGAAATACACTACGGAAAAAGAAGGAACAGCATGACAGAAAACAGCTCATTGTGATTGAAGCATCCATAGAATCAAATCACTTCTGGGAAAATTGGAAAACACTAAACAAACAACAACATGAAGAGTTATCTATCCATAATGAAGATGTATGAATAAACCACTTCTCCAACCTTTTCAGCCATATAACACAGAACCAAGAGCAAAAACATATACATAATAATGTACAAATCTTAGAATCAACTATTAAAGACTACCAGAACCCACTGGATTCTCCAATTACATTGAATAACCTACAGGACAAAATACAAACCCTCCAACCCAAAAAGATCTGTGGGGTTGATGGTATGCAAAACTAAATGATAAAATATTCAGACCACAAATTCAAATGGGCTATTCTTAAACTCTTTAACATTACACTCAGCTTTGGCATCTTTCCAAATATTTGGAACCAAGGCCTGATCACCCCAATCCACAGTTGTGGAGCCAAATTTGACCCCAATAATTACAGTGGAATATGCGTCAGCAGCAATCTCTGAAAAATCCTCTGCAGTATCATCAAGAGTAGACTCCAACATGTCCTCAGTGAAAACAATGTCCTGAGCAAATGTCAAATTGGCTTCTTACCAAAATACCGTATGACAGACCACGTATTCACCCTGCACACCCTTATTGACAAACAAACAAAACAAAACAAAAGCAATGTCTTCTCATGTTTTGTAGATTTAAAAAAAAGCTTCTGACTCAATTTGGCATGATGGTCTGCTATACCAATTGATGGACAATTTGGTTGGAGGAAAGATTATGACATTATAAAATCTATGTACACAACCAACAAGTGTGCGGTTAAAATTGGCAAAAAACAGATACATTTCTTTTCATAGGGCCGAGGGGTGAGACAGGGATGCAGCTTAAGCCCAACCCTCTTCAACATATATATCAATGAATTGGCGAGGGCACTAGAACAGTCTGCAGCACCCGTCCTCACACTACTAGAATCTGAAGTCAAATGTCTATTGTTTGCTGATGATCTGGTGCTTCTGTCACCAACCAAGGAGGGCCTACAGCAGCACCTAGATCTTCTGCACAGATTCAGCCAGACCTGGACCTGACAGACCTGGACCCTGACAGACCTGGGCCCTGAGAGTAAATCTCAGTAAGACTAAAATAATGGTGTTCCAAAAAAGGTCTAGTAGCCAAGACAACAAATATAATTTCCATCTAGACACCGTTGCCTTAGAGCACACAAAAAACTGATACCTACCTCGGCCTAAACATCAACACCACAGGTAACTTCCACAAAGCTGTGAACGATCTCAGAGACAAGGCAAAGAAGGGCCTTCTATGCCATCAAAAGGAACATAAAACTCAACATCCAAATTAGGATCTGGCTACAAATACTTGAGTCAGTTATAGAACCCATTGCCCTTTATGGTTGTGAGGTCTGGGGTCCACTCACCAACCAAGAATTCACTAAATGGGACACACACACAATTGAGACTCTGCAAAAAATATACTTTGTGTACAACGCAAACCTCAAACAATGCCAGCAGAACAGAAGTAGAACTACACCCACTAGTTATCAACATCCATTCAAAAAAAGATGTACAGTCCACCACAAAGCCCTCATCTACAGACAGAGGAGCCTAGAGAAGAGTCCCCTCAGCCAGCTGGTTCTGGGACTCTTCACAAACAGACCCCACAGAACCCCAGGACAGAAACACATTTAGACTCAACGAAATGATGAGAAAGCAAAAAGATCGCTATTTGACACTCTGTATAGAATCAACCAAAGAAACGGAGCAAACTGGAACGCTACCTGTCCCTAATTCTGTGGCAGAATACCTGACCACCGTGATTGACACAAAATTAAGAAAATCCTTGACTATGTACAGACTCAGTGATCATAGACTTGCTATTGAGAGACCTGGCTCTCGGGAGAAGACAGGTTGTGTGCACACTGTCCACAAAATGAGGTGGAAACTGAGCTGCACTTCCTAACCTCCTGCCCAATGTATGACCACATTAGAGATACATATTTCCCTCAGATCACACAGACCAACAAAGAATTTTTAAACAAATCAAAGATTGATGAACTCCCATATCTGTTAGGTGAAATACCGCAGTGTTCCATCACAGCAGCAAGATTTGTGGCCTGTTGCCATGACAAAAGGGCAACCAGTGGAACACAAACAGCATTGTAAATACAACCTATGTATCTGTTTATTTATCTTTCCCTACTATTCGTACTACTATTTGCACACTGCTAAAACACTGTACATAGCTGATAATATAACACTTGAAATGTCTTTATCTATTTGAAACCTTTTTCAGTGCAAAGAGAGTGAGGGAGAGAGGGAGAGAGAAGGAGAGAAAGAGAGAGAGAGGGAGAGACCTCACTTGCTTTGGCAATGTTAACACATGTTTCCCATGCCAATAAAGCCCCTTGAATTGAATTGAAAATTGAGAGAGAGAAGGAGAGAAAGAGAGAGAGGAAGAGAGAGAGAGAGGGAGGGAGAGAAGGAGAGAGAAGGAGAGAAAGAGAATGAGAGACAGATTGAGAGAGAGAGAGAGAGAGAGAGAGAGGAGAGAAAGAGAGAGAGAGGGGGGGAGAGAGAGGGAGGGAGAGAGGGAGATTAAGGGAGAAAGAGACAAAGGGAGTGAGAGACAGATAGGGAGAGAGAGAGAGAGAGAGAGAGAGAGAGAGAACCATTTGTACATCGTTACAACACTGTATATATACATAACATGACATTTGTAATGTCTTTATTCTTTTGCAACTTCTGTGAGTGTAATGTTTACTGTTCATTTTTTATTATTTATTGCACTTTTGTATATTATCTACTTCACCTGCTTTGGCAATGTTAACATGTTTCCCATGCCAATAAAGCCCTTTGAATTGAATTAAATTGAATTGAGAGAGGGAGAGAGAGAGAGAAAGGGAGAGAGAGAGAGAGGGAGAGAGAGAGAGAGAGAGGGAGAGGTTGGGATGGAGAGAGAGTGAGAGACAGTTAGGGAGAGAGAGAGAGAGAGAGCGAGAGAGAGAGCGAGAGCGAGAGCGAGAGCGAGAGCGAGAGAGAGAGCGAGAGAGAGAGAGAGAGAGAGAGAGAGAGAGAGAGAGAGAGAGAGAGAGAGAGGGAGAGGTTGAGATGGAGACAGAGTGAGAGACAGTTAGGGAGAGAGAGAGAGAGAGAGAGAGAGAGAGAGAGAGAGAGAGAGAGAGAGAGAGAGAGAGAGGGAGGGAGATGGGGAGAGAGTGAGAGACAGATAGGGAGAGAGAGAGATGATTAGACAGATGTTAGAGAGTAAGGGTAAAGAGAGATCCTCACATCCTCCGACTCAAAAACGTGACAAATCATCTTGTACTGGCTTTGTTTTTCCTCCTGGTCAGGTTCAGACACCTCCACACTGTCCGTTGAGTCTGGGCGGGGCATACGGCGTCTCGCCATCAGAACCACGATGTTGCCGATGTCAGCGATGTAGGAGATGGTCCTCAGGGTGTGATCCATCATGGTCTCCTGGAGATAGAGGAGGGTTAGGGTCAGGGGTTAGGAGTGATAGGGTCAGGGCTCCATAATGGTCTCCTTGAGAAAGATAGAGGAGGAGGGTTAGTGTCAGGGGTCAGGAGTGATAGGGTCAGGGGTCAGGGGTCCATCATGGTCTCCTGGAGAAAGATAGAGGAGGAGGGTTAGGGTCAGGGGTCAGGAGTGATAGGGTCAGGGGTCCATCATGGTCTCCTGGAGATAGATAGAGGAAGACGGTTAGTGTCAGGGGTCAGGAGTGATAGGGTCAGGGGTCAGGGGTCCATCATGGCCTCATGGAGATAGATAGAGTAGAAGGTTTGAGGTCAAGGGTTATGAGTGATAGGGTCAGGGGTCCATCATGGTCTCCTGGAGATAGATAGAGTAGAAGGTCTTCAGGTTTCTGTAGGTATCAATATTCAGCTCAATTGCAACTATTTCACAACCAATATTATTTGATATGGCTTTGAGACACAGAGTGCGAAATGCGCAACGACCATTGTGAGTACATATACTATAGTCCTCATTAGGTAGGTAGTAGGCTACAACAGCTGTTATATTAATACAGGACTACTAACAGTGGGTATTATATTTTGTGTTAGCGATCTAGCTATTAGCCCCAAATACATTTGCTATGACATAGTGCACATGAAGATGTAGGCAGATGCATCTCAAATCAAAGCTAGATGTGTTGGTCGTATACACAGCTTAGTGTTATAGCGGGTGCAGCAAATCGCTCATGTTACTGGCTCTTAACAATGCAGCAAAACATTAATCAAGTACAAAAAAATATATAATCATTAACAAGAAAGGTCGGAACGAATCCAATTAACAACCCAAATAGCACTGTAACAGTCATCCAAATGTAATCTATACGTAACTACACCGGATGAATTTACACCAGGTATACTAAGAATGGAATGTACTGAACAACTCTAATGAACAACAACATGTGTACAATTATGGAGCCT
>NC_092104.1:9130817-9140817 GCF_045679555.1 Salvelinus alpinus | reverse complement strand
ACTGCTGAGAGTTAGTCCAGTATTAGAGCAGTACTGATGAGAGTTAGTCCAGTATTAGAGCAGTACTGATGAGTTAGTCCAGTATTAGAGCAGTGCCGATGAGAGCTAGTCCAGTATTAGAGCAGTACTGATGAGAGTTAGTCCAGTATTAGAGCAGTACTGCTGAGTTAGTCCAGTATTAGAGCAGTACTGATGAGAGTTAGTCCAGTATTAGAGCAGTGCTGATGAGAGTTAGTCCAGTATTAGAGCAGTGCTGCTGAGTTAGTCCAGTATTAGAGCAGTACTGCTGAGTTAGTCCAGTATTAGAGCAGTACTGCTGAGTTAGTCCAGTATTAGAGCAGTACTGCTGAGTTAGTCCAGTATTAGAGCAGTACTGCTGAGTTAGTCCAGTATTAGAGCAGTACTGCTGAGTTAGTCCAGTATTAGAGCAGTACTGCTGAGTTAGTCCAGTATTAGAGCAGTACTGCTGAGTTAGTCCAGTATTAGAGCAGTGCTGATGAGTTAGTCCAGTATTAGAGCAGTGCTGATGAGAGTTAGTAAGTAACAGAGACTGGTGTTAGTTCAGTATAGTCTCTCTATAGGTAGCAGAGAGACTGGTGTTAGTTCAGTATAGTCTCTCTATAGGTAACAGAGAGACTGGTGTTAGTTCAGTATAGTCTCTCTATAGGTAACAGAGACTGGTGTTAGTTCAGTATAGTCTCTCTATAGGTAACAGAGAGACTGGTGTTAGTTCAGTATAGTCTCTCTATAGGTAACAGAGAGACTGGTGTTAGTTCAGTATAGTCTCTCTATAGGTAACAGAGACTGGTGTTAGTTCAGTATAGTCTCTCTATAGGTAACAGAGAGACTGGTGTTAGTTCAGTATAGTCTCTCTATAGGTAACAGAGAGACTGGTGTTAGTTCAGTATAGTCTCTCTATAGGTAACAGAGAGACTGGTGTTAGTTCAGTATAGTCTCTCTATAGGTAACAGAGACTGGTGTTAGTTCAGTATAGTCTCTCTATAGGTAACATAGAGACTGGTGTTAGTTCAGTATAGTCTCTCTATAGGTAGCAGAGAGACTGGTGTTAGTTCAGTATAGTCTCTCTATAGGTAACAGAGAGACTGGTGTTAGTTCAGTATAGTCTCTCATAGAGGTAGCAGAGAGACTGGTGTTAGTTCATGTTCAGTATAGTCTCTCTATAGGTAACAGAGACTGGTGTTAGTTCAGTATAGTCTCTCTATAGGTAACAGAGAGACTGGTGTTAGTTCAGTATAGTCTCTCTATAGGTAACAGAGACTGGTGTTAGTTCAGTATAGTCTCTCTATAGGTAACAGAGAGACTGGTGTTAGTTCAGTATAGTCTCTCTATAGGTAACAGAGACTGGTGTTAGTTCAGTATAGTCTCTCTATAGGTAACAGAGAGACTGGTGTTAGTTCAGTATAGTCTCTCTATAGGTAACAGAGAGACTGGTGTTAGTTCAGTATAGTCTCTCTATAGGTAACAGAGAGACTGGTGTTAGTTCAGTATAGTCTCTCTATAGGTAACAGAGAGACTGGTGTTAGTTCAGTATAGTCTCTCTATAGGTAACAGAGAGACTGGTGTTAGTTCAGTATAGTCTCTCTATAGGTAACAGAGAGACTGGTGTTAGTTCAGTATAGTCTCTCTATAGGTAACAGAGAGACTGGTGTTAGTTCAGTATAGTCTCTCTATAGGTAGCAGAGAGACTGGTGTTAGTTCAGTATAGTCTCTCTATAGGTAACAGAGAGACTGGTGTTAGTTCAGTATAGTCTCTCTATAGGTAACAGAGAGACTGGTGTTAGTTCAGTATAGTCTCTCTATAGGTAACAGAGAGACTGGTGTTAGTTCAGTATAGTCTCTCTATAGGTAACAGAGAGACTGGTGTTAGTTCAGTATAGTCTCTCTATAGGTAACAGAGAGACTGGTGTTAGTTCAGTATAGTCTCTCTATAGGTAACAGAGAGACTGGTGTTAGTTCAGTATAGTCTCTCTATAGGTAACAGAGAGACTGGTGTTAGTTCAGTATAGTCTCTCTATAGGTAACAGAGAGACTGGTGTTAGTTCAGTATAGTCTCTCTATAGGTAACAGAGAGACTGGTGTTAGTTCAGTATAGTCTCTCTATAGGTAACAGAGAGACTGGTGTTAGTTCAGTATAGTCTCTCTATAGGTAACAGAGAGACTGGTGTTAGTTCAGTATAGTCTCTCTATAGGTAACAGAGAGACTGGTGTTAGTTCAGTATAGTCTCTCTATAGGTAACAGAGAGACTGGTGTTAGTTCAGTATAGTCTCTCTATAGGTAACAGAGAGACTGGTGTTAGTTCAGTATAGTCTCTCTATAGGTAACAGAGAGACTGGTGTTAGTTCAGTATAGTCTCTCTATAGGTAGCAGAGAGACTGGTGTTAGTTCAGTATAGTCTCTCTATAGGTAACAGAGAGACTGGTGTTAGTTCAGTATAGTCTCTCTATAGGTAACAGAGAGACTGGTGTTAGTTCAGTATAGTCTCTCTATAGGTAGCAGAGAGACTGGTGTTAGTTCAGTATAGTCTCTCTATAGGTAGCAGAGAGACTGGTGTTAGTTCAGTATAGTCTCTCTATAGGTAACAGAGAGACTGGTGTTAGTTCAGTATAGTCTCTCTATAGGTAACAGAGAGACTGGTGTTAGTTCAGTATAGTCTCTCTATAGGTAACAGAGAGACTGGTGTTAGTTCAGTATAGTCTCTCTATAGGTAACAGAGAGACTGGTGTTAGTTCAGTATAGTCTCTCTATAGGTAACAGAGAGACTGGTGTTAGTTCAGTATAGTCTCTCTATAGGTAACAGAGAGACTGGTGTTAGTTCAGTATAGTCTCTCTATAGGTAGCAGAGAGACTGGTGTTAGTTCAGTATAGTCTCTCTATAGGTAGCAGAGAGACTGGTGTTAGTTCAGTATAGTCTCTCTATAGGTAGCAGAGAGACTGGTGTTAGTTCAGTATAGTCTCTCTATAGGTAACAGAGAGACTGGTGTTAGTTCAGTATAGTCTCTCTATAGGTAACAGAGAGACTGGTGTTAGTTCAGTATAGTCTCTCTATAGGTAACAGAGAGACTGGTGTTAGTTCAGTATAGTCTCTCTATAGGTAACAGAGAGACTGGTGTTAGTTCAGTATAGTCTCTCTATAGGTAACAGAGAGACTGGTGTTAGTTCAGTATAGTCTCTCTATAGGTAACAGAGAGACTGGTGTTAGTTCAGTATAGTCTCTCTATAGGTAACAGAGAGACTGGTGTTAGTTCAGTATAGTCTCTCTATAGGTAACAGAGAGACTGGTGTTAGTTCAGTATAGTCTCTCTATAGGTAACAGAGACTGGTGTTAGTTCAGTATAGTCTCTCTATAGGTAACAGAGAGACTGGTGTTAGTTCAGTATAGTCTCTCTATAGGTAACAGAGAGACTGGTGTTAGTTCAGTATAGTCTCTCTATAGGTAACAGAGAGACTGGTGTTAGTTCAGTATAGTCTCTCTATAGGTAACAGAGACTGGTGTTAGTTCAGTATAGTCTCTCTATAGGTAACAGAGAGACTGGTGTTAGTTCAGTATAGTCTCTCTATAGGTAACAGAGAGACTGGTGTTAGTTCAGTATAGTCTCTCTATAGGTAGCAGAGAGACTGGTGTTAGTTCAGTATAGTCTCTCTATAGGTAACAGAGAGACTGGTGTTAGTTCAGTATAGTCTCTCTATAGGTAACAGAGAGACTGGTGTTAGTTCAGTATAGTCTCTCTATAGGTAGCAGAGAGACTGGTGTTAGTTCAGTATAGTCTCTCTATAGGTAACAGAGAGACTGGTGTTAGTTCAGTATAGTCTCTCTATAGGTAACAGAGAGACTGGTGTTAGTTCAGTATAGTCTCTCTATAGGTAACAGAGAGACTGGTGTTAGTTCAGTATAGTCTCTCTATAGGTAACAGAGAGACTGGTGTTAGTTCAGTATAGTCTCTCTATAGGTAACAGAGAGACTGGTGTTAGTTCAGTATAGTCTCTCTATAGGTAACAGAGAGACTGGTGTTAGTTCAGTTTAGTCTCTCTATAGGTAACAGAGAGACTGGTGTTAGTTCAGTATAGTCTCTCTATAGGTAACAGAGAGACTGGTGTTAGTTCAGTATAGTCTCTCTATAGGTAGCAGAGAGACTGGTGTTAGTTCAGTATAGTCTCTCTATAGGTAACAGAGAGACTGGTGTTAGTTCAGTATAGTCTCTATATAGGTAGCAGAGAGACTGGTGTTAGTTCAGTATAGTCTCTCTATAGGTAACAGAGAGACTGGTGTTAGTTCAGTATAGTCTCTCTATAGGTAGCAGAGAGACTGGTGTTAGTTCAGTATAGTCTCTCTATAGGTAACAGAGAGACTGGTGTTAGTTCAGTATAGTCTCTCTATAGGTAGCAGAGAGACTGGTGTTAGTTCAGTATAGTCTCTCTATAGGTAACAGAGAGACTGGTGTTAGTTCAGTATAGTCTCTCTATAGGTAACAGAGAGACTGGTGTTAGTTCAGTATAGTCTCTCTATAGGTAACAGAGAGACTGGTGTTAGTTCAGTATAGTCTCTCTATAGGTAACAGAGAGACTGGTGTTAGTTCAGTATAGTCTCTCTATAGGTAACAGAGAGACTGGTGTTAGTTCAGTATAGTCTCTCTATAGGTAACAGAGAGACTGGTGTTAGTTCAGTATAGTCTCTCTATAGGTAACAGAGAGACTGGTGTTAGTTCAGTATAGTCTCTCTATAGGTAACAGAGAGACTGGTGTTAGTTCAGTATAGTCTCTCTATAGGTAGCAGAGAGACTGGTGTTAGTTCAGTATAGTCTCTCTATAGGTAGCAGAGAGACTGGTGTTAGTTCAGTATAGTCTCTCTATAGGTAGCAGAGAGACTGGTGTTAGTTCAGTATAGTCTCTCTATAGGTAGCAGAGAGACTTGTGTTAGTTCAGTATAGTCTCTCTATAGGTAACAGAGAGACTGGTGTTAGTTCAGTATAGTCTCTCTATAGGTAACAGAGAGACTGGTGTTAGTTCAGTATAGTCTCTCTATAGGTAGCAGAGAGACTGGTGTTAGTTCAGTATAGTCTCTCTATAGGTAACAGAGAGACTGGTGTTAGTTCAGTATAGTCTCTCTATAGGTAACAGAGAGACTGGTGTTAGTTCAGTATAGTCTCTCTATAGGTAACAGAGAGACTGGTGTTAGTTCAGTATAGTCTCTCTATAGGTAACAGAGAGACTGGTGTTAGTTCAGTATAGTCTCTCTATAGGTAACAGAGAGACTGGTGTTCGTTCAGTATAGTCTCTCTATAGGTAACAGAGACTGGTGTTAGTTCAGTATAGTCTCTCTATAGGTAGCAGAGAGACTGGTGTTAGTTCAGTATAGTCTCTCTATAGGTAACAGAGAGACTGGTGTTAGTTCAGTATAGTCTCTCTATAGGTAGCAGAGAGACTGGTGTTAGTTCAGTATAGTCTCTCTATAGGTAACAGAGAGACTGGTGTTAGTTCAGTATAGTCTCTCTATAGGTAACAGAGAGACTGGTGTTAGTTCAGTATAGTCTCTCTATAGGTAACAGAGAGACTGGTGTTAGTTCAGTATAGTCTCTCTATAGGTAACAGAGAGACTGGTGTTAGTTCAGTATAGTCTCTCTATAGGTAACAGAGAGACTGGTGTTAGTTCAGTATAGTCTCTCTATAGGTAACAGAGAGACTGGTGTTAGTTCAGTATAGTCTCTCTATAGGTAACAGAGAGACTGGTGTTAGTTCAGTATAGTCTCTCTATAGGTAACAGAGAGACTGGTGTTAGTTCAGTATAGTCTCTCTATAGGTAACAGAGAGACTGGTGTTAGTTCAGTATAGTCTCTCTATAGGTAACAGAGAGACTGGTGTTCGTTCAGTATAGTCTCTCTATAGGTAACAGAGACTGGTGTTAGTTCAGTATAGTCTCTCTATAGGTAGCAGAGAGACTGGTGTTAGTTCAGTATAGTCTCTCTATAGGTAACAGAGAGACTGGTGTTAGTTCAGTATAGTCTCTCTATAGGTAACAGAGAGACTGGTGTTAGTTCAGTATAGTCTCTCTATAGGTAGCAGAGAGACTGGTGTTAGTTCAGTATAGTCTCTCTATAGGTAACAGAGAGACTGGTGTTAGTTCAGTATAGTCTCTCTATAGGTAACAGAGAGACTGGTGTTCGTTCAGTATAGTCTCTCTATAGGTAACAGAGAGACTGGTGTTCGTTCAGTATAGTCTCTCTATAGGTAACAGAGAGACTGGTGTTAGTTCAGTATAGTCTCTCTATAGGTAACAGAGAGACTTGTGTTAGTTCAGTATAGTCTCTCTATAGGTAACAGAGAGACTGGTGTTAGTTCAGTATAGTCTCTCTATAGGTAACAGAGAGACTGGTGTTCGTTCAGTATAGTCTCTCTATAGGTAACAGAGAGACTGGTGTTCGTTCAGTATAGTCTCTCTATAGGTAACAGAGAGACTGGTGTTAGTTCAGTATAGTCTCTCTATAGGTAGCAGAGAGACTGGTGTTCGTTCAGTATAGTCTCTCTATAGGTAACAGAGAGACTGGTGTTAGTTCAGTATAGTCTCTCTATAGGTAACAGAGAGACTGGTGTTAGTTCAGTATAGTCTCTCTATAGGTAACAGAGAGACTGGTGTTAGTTCAGGTTAGTCTCTCTAGTCTAGTTAACAGTGTTTCTCAAGGTTGTAATGACAACCTGTGAGTGCCCAGGGCCTGTTAAGAAACCTTTGGGTTAGTGTGACTACTTAGTGGGTTGGAAAGGAGAGAGAGCGTGTCTGTGTGTAATGTTAACCATCCACAGGACTCACAGTGCTAACAGCCTTACAATCGTTGCAAACCACAACACCAATACAGAAACTTGTGCCAGAGAAAAAAAAATGTATTCAAATACAACACAACTTCACGGTGTAAAGAAAAGAATCGTGGCTGCGCGGCCATTTTCTGCGTCCAGCAAATTCTATTGGTCTTCTTACAAGCTTCAATTGTATTTATTTATTTAACCTTTATTTAACTAGGGAAGTCAGTTAAAGAACAAATTCTTATTTACAATGACGGCCTACCCCCGGCCAAACCGGACGACGCTGGGCCAATTGTGCACCGCCCCTATGGGACTCCCAATCACTGCCGGTTGTGATACAGCCTGGATTCGAACCAGGGTGTCTGTAGTGCCGCCTCAAGCCCTGAGATGCAGTGCCTTAGACCGCTGCGCCACTCGGGAGCCAAAAATGACTTGTCTTTACATCGTACTTCTATGTGTCCGTGTCGTTCTGTCCGTATGTTGTAGAAACTCTACAGGGGGAGGAGTCGGAGAATGTCCCACGTGGAACGAGAAAAATGGTGATGGATTTTAACAGACAGACCTAAGAATGGTGTACAAGTACATATCAACTGGATTCAGAGAATGCAGAGAGTCAAATAAAAGAAGGGAAACAACACAGGGATTAAGTCCCAACTGGCACCCTATTCCCTACATAGTGCACCACTGCCCATAGACCCTGGTCAAAAGTAGTGCACTATGTAGGGAATAGGGTACCATTAGGGACGTAAACACAGACGGATGTAGGCAAACATAACGGAAACACTGAACAGCCAATCACTGGGGAGTACCACACCTTCATCTTGTTTTGGGCTAATTTCTGGGCCGTCTGCTTGGAACCAACGTACAGGAGAATGGGTTAGACTGAAGCAGGACTCAGGCTCTGTGTGTGTGTGTGTGTGTATAGACTACAGTATAGACTACATGACTACAGTATAGACTACATGACTACAGTATAGACTACAGTATAGACTACAGGACTACAGTATGGACTACAGTATAGACTACAGGACTACAGTATGGACTACAGTATAGACTACAGGACTACAGTATGGACTACAGTATAGACTACAGTATAGACTACATGACTAAAGTATATACTACAGCATAGACTACATGACTACAGTATAGACTACAGTATAGACTACAGGACTACAGTATATACTACATTATAGACTACATGACTCCAGTATAGACTAAATAATAGACTACAGTATAGACTACATGACTACAGTATATACTACAGTATAGACTACAGGACTACAGTAAAGCCTACAGTATAGACTACAGTATTGACTACATGACTACAGTAGACTACATGACTACGGTATAGACTACAGTAGACTACATTATAGACTACAGTATAGACTACAATACAACAATATAGACTACAGTATAGACTACAGTAGACTACATGACTACAGTATTCATTACAGTATTGACTACATGACTACAGTGTAGACTACAGTATAGACTACAGTATAGACTACAGTATAGACTACAAGACTACAGTATGGACTACAAAACTACAGTATAGACTACAATACTACAGTATATACTACAGTATAGACAACAGTAAAGCCTACAGTATAGACTACAGTATAGACTACACAACTACTGTATAGACTACAGTATAGACTATAGCATAGACTACAATACTACAGTATCGACTACAAAACTACATTATAGACTACAAGACTACAGTATAGACTACAAAACTACATTATAGACTACCATATAGACTACAATACTACAGTATAGACTACAGTATAGACTACACAACTACATTATAGACTACAAGACTACAGTATAGACTACAGTATAGACTACAAAACTACAGTATAGACAACAGTAAAGACTACAGTATAGACTACAGTATAGACTACAGTATAGACTACAGTATAGACTACATGACTACAGTATGGACTACAGTATAGACTACAAATTACAATAAAGGCTACAGTATAGACTACAGTATAGACTACAGTATAGACTACAGGACTACAGTATAGACTACAGTATAGACTACATTATAGACTACAATACTACAGTATAGACTACATTATAGACTACAATACTACAGTATAGACTACAAAGCTACAGGACTACAGTATAGACTACAGTATAGACTACAAAACTACAGTATGGACTACAGTAAAGGCTACAGTATAGACTACAGTATTGACTACAAAACTACATTATAGACTACAAGACTACAGTATAGACTACAATATGGACTACAGGACTAGAGTATAGACTACAGTATAGACTACAAAACCACAGTATAGACTACATTATAGACTACAATACTACAGTATAGACTACAAAGCTACAGGACTACAGTATAGACTACAGTATAGACTACAAAACGACAGTATATACTATAGTATAGACTACAGGACTACAGTATATACTACAATACTCCAGTATATACTATAGTGTAGACAACAGTAAAGACTACAGTATAGACTATAGTATAGACAATATTAAATGCTACAGTATAGACTACAAAACTACAGTATAGACTACAGGACTACAGTATAGACTACAGGACTACAGGACTACAGTATAGACTACAAAACTACAGTATAGACTACAAAACTACAGTATAGACTACAGGACTACAGTATAGACTACATGACTATAGTATAGACTACAGTAAAGGCTACAGTATAGACTACATGACTACAGTATAGCCTACAGTATAGACTACAGTATAGACTACATGACTACAGTATAGCCTACAGTATAGCCTACAGTATAGACTACATGACTACAGTATAGCCTACAGTATAGACTACAGTATAGACTACATGACTACAGTATAGCCTACAGTATAGACTACAGTATAGACTACATGACTACAGTATAGCCTACAGTATAGACTACAGTATAGACTACATGACTACAGTATAGCCTACAGTATAGCCTACAGTATAGACTACATGACTACAGTATAGCCTACAGTATAGCCTACAGTATAGACTACATGACTACAGTATAGACTACAGGACTACAGTAAAGACTGGTCTGGATGTGTGTTGGAAGGTGGAGGGCTGATAAACCAGGAAAATGTTAGGAAGAGCCAGGTCATGTGACAGGTGAGTGAGGGGAAGTGACACGGTCATAGGTAGAAATGTACTGACGTTACTTTAAAAAAAAGAAAAGTAA